>NC_056749.1:448968076-449065576 GCF_019279795.1 Protopterus annectens | reverse complement strand
CTATTTTAACAAAGGAATAAGAATTATATAAGAATTATTGTAAAGTTTAGTAATTAACTATATGAACTCCATTAAAAAATTATATTCCTTAAGTACTTTAAATAGATATGACCAATTCACTGAATCAAAACCTTTATCAAAATTTAAACTTATTATTGAAAGTTCTTTTTTTATTGGTATACTCTATTAAAATATTTATTCTAATCATATTATCTTGTACTCGTCTATTTGAAATAAACCCAGTCTGATCATTATTAATTGTTTTTGGTAAAATTAAATTGATTCTATTAGCAAGAATTTACATAAACATCTTATCAACATTAAAAAGAGAAATAGAATAACATTGTGAAAGATCTTTATCTTGTTTTAATATACACGATATAAGAGTATCGCCATGATGGAAGAATTTTTTTTAGGTGTATTTTAAATTTCTTTAAAAGCTTCTGCTAATAAATTAACTGCATCATCCAGCAATAATTTCTATAACTCTGGAATGATACACTCTAACCCAGGTGCTTTATTATTCTTTAACTTTGCAATCTTATCCTTAATTTATTTTAGAGAAAATGGTCTATCAATTATTTTAGCTTGCTCATTTATTAATTGTATATGTATATTATTCTATAAAAATGCTTCTACTATATTGCCTTTAACTAATTCATTATTTTATGTATATGCTCATAATATTATCTAAAGAACTCAATAATGTCCTTTATATTCATCCTTCTCTCATACCCATTATTGACTTTATTAGATATTTCTTTAATATGATTAAATGTACTCGTTTTCTTATATCTAATAGCTAGGTTATGTAGATATAAGGAATTTGTTGCATACATTTGAAGTTTTAGCTTTTCTAAATTAATGGATACCTTATAATTTAAAATGTCAACATATTTTGTGTTTAAGTTCTTTATTTCTGATTGATCGAGATAGCATTTGACTTAACAGTTAACTTTAACTTATCTATCTTAGTTTGTAAAATATTCAATTCCTTATTCCATTCCATTCTTTTACAATTAAATCAATTTGTAATTCTGCCATTAAGGTAAGGTTTCAGTGAATCCCACACAATAACATTTCAAACTTCACCATTTATAAATCTATTTTAATAAACATTCCTTAAAACATTTAATTCTAACAATATATGCTGGTAATCTCATACAGTGCTCTACATTGTTAGATTTTAACACAAGATTAAATGTACTTGCATTATGGTCAGATAGTGGGCAAGATATTATTGAAGCTTCATTAGTATATGAAAGTAAATTATTAAAAACAAAGACCTTATCGATATTAGTTTCTTTTTCATACCTATAAGAATAATGAGCATGATGAAGAGAGTTTGATACTTTTCAAATCATAAATATCTTTAAATTTCATAGAGTTGATAAAAAATAATAAATGTTTGGCTGGCAAATTTAATTTAAGTTTCTCGTTAGCTATAGTATCCCTTTCAAACAAAATACAATTAACCTCACTGGCAATAATGACTTCCCCTTTCATATAATCAGTTATGATGTTGACATACTTTATTTGATATTTTAGCTCCTACTCCTGGAATCCAATAAGAACTTACAAAAGTAAAATATTTCTTATTTAGTTCAACTAGACATAATGTACCATTTTATGTGAATATGAAACAATTAGCTTAACCATTATAGCTGAATTCTTCAATAAAATTAGAGTGCCTCTCATTTTAGAATTGATAGTTAGCTAAGATTGAATAGTCCTTCATTATTATCCAGCTAATATCATCATTAAGTAAATGAGTTTCTTGTATAAATGCAATATGAATTGTATGCAACATTAAATACCTAAATATACTACCCCTCTTTGGTGGACTGTTTAAGCCATTAAAATTAACAGACAAGCATTTATAGTACATCTTCTATAGTATAAGAATATGTTTAAAGTAAATAAATGAGAAAGAAATTTCACTGATAAGAATAAAAAATACCATATTCACTTATGGACAAAACTACTATCTGATTAATAAAACCCTTCAGAAAATTAACATTTAAACATCTAACCATGGAATAGAAAATACCTAGTTTAAGAAAACAATCAAACTGCTTTCTAACAATCCATTCATCAAGCTGAAAATCAATCAAATGCATCTGCTACTTAGTGAAACAATTATACTATCATAAAATACCTTTATTATAACAGCACCCTCATGTATTTGTAGAAAATTTTGCATTTATATATATATATATATATATTAATCGTATCTTAACAATTGAGTTATAAGGTGTATCTAATCACTAAAACATATAAACTGTGTAAAACATTGTAATTATCACTGTTTATATTTCTAGTAGTTAACATAGGAATTTATGTAAGAAAAACAATGAATATCACATTTCTAAGATCAAACATATACCTAAAGAAATATATTTGAAACAGCACTAAAAAAAGGTTTCATGTACTGCTTGAATTACTCCATATGTGTTTAAAATATAATTATCTTACACCTAGATCTTATTTTGTTTAACATAAATATCACAGAAGCTTCACTACTTATTTCCAGATTTTCTAAAATATTTTTGCTTAGCTCACCATTTAACCCATAAAAGCAGCTCTTCATATCCTCATGGTATTTGCCAAATATATACAACATTAAATGATTTCATTTCATTTACACACACACACACACACACACACACACACACATATATATATATATATATATATATATATATATATATATATATATCAAGTTGTGTAACGTTCAACAATCAATTTATTATAATGAATTGATTTCATGTACATCAAAGTGATTCCACTGCTAACTTTACTTATTAACTGAATCCCATACTTTTGATTTCTATATAATGATATAAAGCTATCATTTGTCAAGTAACAATAATTTAATTAAAACCTAATATTATTTATTTATTTATTTATTTTACATTATTTGACCGGGATAGTCTAACTGGATACATGTCCATTTTCAGCAGAGGCCCGGGGAGATAAGCTCCACTTGAAAAGATTTACAAAAAGATAAACATAAACATAAAATGGTTAACATATAAATGCATGTACAAAAAGTAATAGCAGATTATTACATTACATTACATTTCAATTGTTGAATACAAAAATTGTTATAGAACATTCTATAAATTTGCTAGTAACTCTATTCTCAAGGAAGGAAGAAAAAAAAGAAAAAGAAAATTGTTTTTTTTTGTGGATAAAGTAAGGAACAGATTTGGATTAGTCAATGAAAGTAGAGGTATTGGTTGAAAAAAAAAGCTAGGTTAGCAGTGATGATGATAGCAATGACATTTTAGATTAGTCTGGGTTTTTACAGGGGCATAACCAGTGTGTTTTAATGTAATGTTTCAATTTTTGTTTAAATAGCATTAAAGAGGACATAGATGTAAGTTCATTTGGAAGTTGGTTCCAGTATTTTCCAACAGTATTACAGAACAGAGAGTCACCAGAGATATTGTTAGATATACTTGTGGATACTAGTAATTTCTTGGATGAGCATAAGTTATTAAGGTTTTTCTATGGGGTAAAAAGGTTTGATAGTATTGGAGTTTTAGTTGGTTGGAAGAAGGTTTTACGGGCAATGATAAGTTGGTTATAATGGATTTGGTTTTGTAGCTCAAGCCAGCCTATTTGTTTTAGATTATGACAGTGGTGGGTTCTAAAAGAGGAGGCTGTGGCAAATCTAGCTATGTTATTATAAGAGTTTGTTGAGGTTATTTTTAGTCAGATTTGTATATATGGATGAAGCATAGAGGAGTGTGGAGATTAAATGGGTAAGGGCAATAGACGTTCTGGCTTGTGGAGTAAGGAATGGCTTTATCCTATACAGGGAGCCCAGTTTCCTGTTTACAGTTTTTATAGTATTGTTAATGTGCATTTCATAGGTAAGGTTGTTGTCTATTGTTATACCTAGAAGTTTAGTGGCTAGGTCTTGAGATATAATGGTACCGTTATTGGATAGGACTGAGAAGTTAATTGGTCTGGACTTGCGGGTGGGTGTGAAGAGCAATAGTTTTGTCTTTTTGGGGTTCAGGAGGAGGCAACGTTGTAAAAAACAGTTTTCTACTACAGTAAACATTCTCTGGGTTAAGGACTGTAGTTCAGATGAAAATTTAGCTGAGCAGATGATTGTAGAATCATCTACATATTGAATACAGGTAGCTTGAGTAATTGCTAGATGAAGGTCATTTATATAGATTGAGAATAGGAGGGGAACAAGAATTGAGCCATGAGGGACTCCTAGTGTAACGGGGAGATGTAAAGATAGGTTATTGTCCCAAAGCACCGCATGTTGTCTGTTGTTAAGGTACGATTAGAAACACTGAATAAACTGTGAATCCAATATCCAAATTTATATATAATCTAATATCCGATTTATATATAATTTTATTAAATAGTTATCGAGGTAACTATATAACTATAACATAACTATAACTGCTTCCTATTTCTACTAACTTTAATAAAACTTAATACTTCATTCAAATTAAATAATTATAATATGTGAAATCCCCCCATTTATTTAAATAAAATAATATAATTCATGTTTTGTTTTGCACTCTAATATGTAGACCACAGATAATAATAATAACCACTTCAATAACCAACATATCAAAACAAGCCTCTTTTAAATTACTGCTGTAAATAAAATTCACTGTGCTTCTACCGTTTTGCATCAATGTCCTTTTTATTTTATAATGACTTTGAAATACACGAAATTTAAAATACTTACAAATTAAGTTACAATTAATTATTTTTTTGCAAATTTCAGTATGAAAAGTGCATCGTTAGACCTCTTCTTAATGTTTTATGCCCAGTATTTCCAGGTCAAAGCAAGAGGTGAAAGGTCATTTGCAAATTTAACATAAAAATCCCATTTAAACTCATTTGATCATTAAAGCAGCAAATCGTGCCTGTGCTTACTTTTTTAAGCTAAAGAAATCACTGCAAACTCAAAGTGTGGGAAAACAACACTTCACCACCACCTCGTTTATACGGAAACACTTGTGACTCTAACAGGTGAGCTAAATTAACTGTGCAAGCCACTTAAAATACCTAAATCTTTAATTAAGAAACAACCCCCACAACCATAAGTTAAGCTGAAAAGAACTGCAAATCAGTAGCTTAATGATAAACAACATAGGTTCATAGGTCTGTACTAGGCTAATGGTCCTGAAGCCTTTACAAGTCTACCCCATAGAATTACCCTGCCATCGTGCCACCTGACCTTAGTTCCTGGTGCCTCAGTCGAGTAAAGCCACTGGAGTGATCCCTGGGGTGAATTTCTTCTCTTGAAGAGGGCCAGTGATGTGCTGTACTTGACATGTATGGGAAGTTTGTTCCATAGCATGGGCAGTCTCTGGGTTTTGAACCTATCCCTCCCGCATATTCTGTTGATTGTGGTAATGAGGTTTAGGTCTGTAGAGTGTGTGGTATGGAGGGATTGTGATTTCTTTAGATGTAGCATTTCTAACAGAGCTGGGTTAGACATGGCTTTGTAAGTCAAGCAGAGATTACCACTAAGTAGGCAATATGAGACAAAGAATACTTGGAGTTTTTTTAGTCTGTCCATATAGGACAAATGTTTAAGGCCTAGGATCCTCCTTGTGAGGTACTTTTGTGGTCTCTCCGGTTGTTGAAGGTGTTTAGTGAGGTACATGCCAAATGGGGGATTGTACTCAATGATTGGCCTAATGAGGGAAGAGAAGAGGGAGACAATGACCTCTTTCTTCCTGGATGCAAAACCCTTAGTAATGAGATGTGCCACATAGAAGGACTTTCTGACCAGAGTGGCAATGTGGTGGCCAAAAGAGAGGTTGCTATCAAACTGTGTTCCTAGATCTCTTGTAATGCCTTTTGTGTTCAATGGACTATCAAAGATGTGGTAATTCATGGGAACCAGGTTTTTCCCAAAGGGGATGATGGCACATTTTTGGCATTGAGCTTAAGGGCATGGTTCTGACACCAGTCGGTCTCAGTGAGACCTTTCTGTAGGATGTCAACATCACTCGGGGAGTTAATAATAGCTCCCTCCTTGCAGTTGTCTGTGAACTTTGTCATCCAGAGTCCCTTTGTGCTGGCCTGGACTTCAGAGTAGTAGATACCAAAACAGGAGAGGACCCAGGACCAAACCCTGTGGGACTCCGCTTGTGACAGGTCATCAGTCTGACTTGGAGTCAGCTACTTTCACACTGTGGGTTTTACCTGTGAGCCAGTTTGCAACCCACCTAGTGATATAGGGGTTGATGCCTAGCTTAGAGAGTTTTTCTATGATTCCTGAGTGGGGAATGGTATCAAAGGCCTTGGCTAGATCAAGGTAGGCTGTATGAACCACCTTGCCTTCATCCACAGGTCTGGCGACTGACTCAAAGAAGTTGACCAAGTTGAGCAGGCATGATCTACCCTTCAAAAAACAGGCGGTGTGGGTCCAGAGTTTGGAGATTCCCTATATCCTTGCTTATTAGGTCCATGATGATGCATTCCATAGCTTGGATATCAGACTCATCAGGCTAATGGGGTGATAATCCCCAGGGTCTGTAGTCAGTCCTCCTTTGTGGAGATGGATTACTGTAGCAGTGCACCATTCGGTAGGGACAAAGCCTTAGGTGAGGCTGTGATTGAACAGGGCACACAGGTGAGGTGCCAGTTCACTCTGTAGTTTATGTAGAACACAGCCAGCGATATTGCCAGGTCCCAGAGAAGCTGTATTCTTGGCCTTGGACAGTGCTGTTTTACCATGTGCAGCAGTAATACTAGATGCCTGGCAAGCTACTGATATTGTGACTGTTCCCATGGGGGGTGAGAGGGGTAAAGTTGGCACTGAATCTTCGGCCAGTATATTGGCAGTATCTGTTGGCTCGGTATAGGAGGTACCAGTAGCTCAAAGCAAATCTGGGTATTGCCATGGAATTCTTTACATAACTATAGAAGGCCTTGTGGTTGTATTTACTATCTGCTGCAATTCTGTTTTCATAGCTAGCTTTAGAGGATTTGATGAGGGATCTCAACTTTTTGTTGAGGCTGATAAGGGAGTTTTTCCAGCCTTGGGACTTCACCTTATTCTGCATCAGTTTCCTCCTTCTGTTGTAGAGTTTGTTTGTGGCAGGGGACCTCCAGATTGGCTTCCTTTTTTGGAGGAGAGTGTCTTGGTTTTATTTGGTATGGCGAGATTCATGCATTTGTGTACGTGTTTGTAAAGTGCGTTGGTGTATGATTTGGCAGTCATGCAACTGATCTCCATTTGCATGGCTGCTGTGAAATTAGCCATCTCTGTTTTTAGGAGCCCAAAGTTAGCTTTGGAGAATTTTTTCATGGTGGTTGCCTTTTTGGGGGTGGGGTGGGAGGGGTGTGGATTTCCAAGGTGATTAGTTTGTGGTCGGATCTAACCAGGGAGAAGTTGACTATTGGTGTAGAGCAACGGTCACCCATGTTAGTAATGACCAGGTCAAGGATGTTGCTACCTCTAATGGGAGTAAGAATGAGCTTGTCAAGAGCATTGGAATTAATGAAATCCAGGAAACATTGGGCAGGTGTATTGATATATGAGTAGTTTTCCCAGTTAATGGAGGGGTAGTTGAAGTCACCCAGTATGAAAGTGTTAGGTTGAACCATAATATTCTCCAGGGTTATTAGGAATATAGAGTGTGAGTCTTGGGACATGGTTGGGGATCTATAGCAGGTTATGACCTGAATCACTGTCTTACCCAATGTTAGCTGCACCTGAAGTATCACAGATGCAGTATGTTGGGCTACCAGTCTGGAGGTGTGTGCATCCTTTATGAATATGGAAACACCACTGCCTTTGGAGCTTCAGTCCAAGTTCTGAGGCCAAAAAGTGTGGAATGACTAATAGCCTGGTAGTGCAGGGGTGTTTTCTGCTGCGTTGAACCAGGTCTCTGTTATGGCACAAATGTTGATGGTCTCCATTTTAAGGAGTGCTTTGAGCGAGTGCATTTTGAGATTTAGACTTCTAGCATTGAGTAGCATGACCCTCAGTTTGCATTTGTTTGTAGCTGTTACCGTGGTAATTTGGTCTTTGGAACACTTCCTAAAAAGGCACTATGGGGTGACAAGAGCCTTGGCCAGTACCCAAAAGCCCAGGGGTGACAGATGCAGGCCATCTCTGGCAAAGCAGTGAGATCTGTCAATTATGTCATCCCAGACAATATTACATAAGCAAAATTAATTAAACAAAAAGTCTATTACACCAAAGTCTCTCTGCCTACCATAAAATGAAAGTCCAAAAAATACTATAAGGCAGATGACTCCACGTAGAGCTAGTCGATTCTTTTATTCAGTAAAACCAACAATAAAACCTTGTATAAGCGCTTCCAGGCTTTATTGAATAAAATAATTGACTAGCTCTACATAAGCATAATTGCTCACAGTTAAAAAAACTGAAAGTTTAATCAAAAAAGCAGTAGTTAAAAATTAAGTAAAGAACTATTATTAAATAAAGGAATCATTTCAAACTAACCAAATAAAGACTAAAGCACCACATTTCCCAAGCATAAGCCACACAGCCATCCATAACAAACCAATAAAATACAAAACAAGTCAGACTGACTTATTCAGACAGACAGCATAGAACTTGTGACAGCCAATATATATTTAACACCTCCACAGATTTCCACCAAGGATTGAAAAAAAAATTTCAACATTGACTGTCATTTAAAATTTTATATATATTATTGTAGGCAGAATGTAAATCATTTAAATATTATATACTACTAATATAAAGTAAAGATAAAAAAAGCAGAATTACTATTGCTTAGTAATTATATTAGCAACAACCTATATTTTTTTCAATTGTTTTTCTTATCATACATAAGTAAAAGTAATGACTATAAAGTGTTCTGAAGTAGTTAACTTAATTTGATCAGCAACCTGTGGGTATCGGATCCGATTCGGATCAAAGCTGGCAGCTTTCCTAGCTAAAAGATCTGAGCTCCAAGCTCCTCCCCCTACCCATAATGCCCTGCCATCTCCCTCTAACCCCCCCAGATCTCATTTGCCGCAGCTTCTGTAAGCTTCTCAGAACGAGCTCTGAGCATGGTA
The DNA here is from genome assembly GCF_019279795.1 of Protopterus annectens. Taxonomy (NCBI): domain Eukaryota; kingdom Metazoa; phylum Chordata; order Ceratodontiformes; family Protopteridae; genus Protopterus; species Protopterus annectens. Next base: position 449,056,525 of record NC_056749.1, on the reverse strand, counting down.
CTGTGAGTTTAGGATTAAAAAAGTTTAATTTTCTGTCAAAACTTTCTCTGACTTTGTTTGTGTAACTCCCTCTTAACTTTCTTAACTTTTGTGGGTAGTTTTAAACCTTTTTGGTTAAGTTAAATGTATTCCCCTCCCCCCTCTGCATGTGTGAAGGTGTGTGTGTGTGTGGGCCTGTTTTCTTTTCTATAATGTCTGAAGGCCCTAAAGCTATCTTCTCTAAATGTACCAAGTGTGGCCATAAGCTGTCCTCGGCGGATGGCCACACTCGGTGCGTCATTTGCCTGGGGGTTGATCACCTCTCTTCGGGCTGCACTATTTGTGCAGCCTTCAACCCCAGGGCTCTGAAGGACAAGAGGATGAAACTTATCCTTGCGGGCCTTTTGCCCCCTGATTCCACTTCATCCTCCTCCTCCTCCTCTGTGGCGCCAGCCGCGGCTGCCCCACCTGCCACTCCTGATCCCCTGGCCGGGACTCAACCTCCCTCGTTGGCCCAGGAGGAAAGGGACGGCAAAAAGGACAAAAAGGATAGGGAGAGAGAGAAAGAGAGGCACCACAGCCACAAGAGGCGGTCCGAGTCGACCCCTTCGGCACCTCCATCCAAACAGCTTGCCTCTCCCCTTAAGGTCTCTGGGCCTTCCCCTTCCCAGCTCCGTTCTCCACAGTTCTCCCCGGAGCCGGAAGAGGAGACCCAGTCACCTTCGAGGTCATCTAGACGGCCTTCCCTGCTGGCCTCGGTGGCCTCGTCCAGATCTACGAGGAGTTTATCTGATGCAGACATGGACCGGATGATGTGTCGATTTCTCCAGGCCCAGCTGCAGATGGGAGTGCTCTTGCCCCCCCCTCCCTCTGAGGGAGAGCTCGACACCTTTTTTCACCCACATTGCTCCTTCTCCGACCCGCTATTGGGGTTCGGATCTGTTGGATCCGACTAGCTTCGGAGCCGGGGTGTGGTCAGCGCCGACAGCATTTCCTACTTCGGCGCTGACTGTACCCTCGGGTCTGTCAGATCCGTTTTCAGATCTGAGCTCTCAGGGCCGTGAGTTGAGCATCGGATACAGAGAGGTTAGTGGGCCTTTGGCTCCATTAAGGTCAGAGCACACTTCCCTTTCGGATCCGATCGGGTCAGCTTCGGTTCCAGTCCGCATATCGGATCCACGGGGACTGCTTTCGGATCTGAGGGAAAGCAGTTCTCCATCGGCTTTTAACGTCATGGAGAGGGTCCTTTCGAGGGATTCGAGGCCCCAGGCTCTTGCTACAGATCCACCCGCCATTCCCACTCAGACGGGCCTGTCCTCCATCATCCAGCCCCAGGGACAGCCTGCGCCTATGTCCCAGATTGTTCCCGTAGAGGAACAGGACATTGTTGGTGAGGCCTCTTCAGACAGCCCCCCCCCCCCCGAGGAGGTCCCTCACAAACGAAAGTGCAAGAGGAGGCATTTGGACTCACCTGAGTCCCTCACGGAGGACATGGACTTAGAGGAAGGGAAGATTCCCCAAAGTCACCCCCAAGATGTCTCCTTTGGAGACATTATGGAAATGTTGCGCATTAGAGGGGGGTGGTCTGCCCAAAAACCTTCCTTGGATGAGTCTGTGTTTCAGGAGGCATTTGATGCAGGCCCATCTACCTCTTGGGTGTCCCCTCCCACCAACCCCCTGGTGGACCTCATAACTACCAGTGCATGGAAGGAGCCGGACACTGTTGAGCCAATACCCAAGAGACCGGACAGGATCATCAGCCCTCCCACGGACAGGACAGTTTGGAGCAAGGGTGCCCCAGTGGACGCCATGGTGGTGGCAGCTGCCACTAAAAAGGAATTAACACAAGAGAGTTCCTTGGTGCATCCTCCAGACACGGAGTCTCGGATGATGGACCGCCTTGGAAAGCGGATGTTTGCTTCAGCGACCTTCTCTGTAAGGTCACTGAATTATATGGCACATGTGATTCGGCTCCAGCGGGACCTGATTAAAGAGTACGCTGGGTCACCCCCAGAGTCCATGTCGGCCGAGGGCAAGCGGACCTTCTCGGCTCGAATGACCACTCTCAAGTCATTTACCAACACATCTATGCGGCTTCTCTCCCATGCTACGGAGGGAGCTGCTAGAGCTAGTGGAACAGGTGTCATCTTATGTAGACAGGCCTGGCTCCATCTCTGCGATTTTGCAGAACCCTTCAAGGTGTCCTTCGCGAACACCCCTTTTGACGGTTCTACGCTCTTCGGCAAAACTGTCCGTGATACACTTCTCCAGAGCGAGAAAGATGGGAAGACGTTGTCTGCCATCGGGATCCACTTCTCGGCTCTTCAGAGGTCCTACTCCAGGAACCAAAGAGGACAAAAGAAGATGTGATTCCGGAAAGCTCAACAATCCCATTTCACTGCAGATCCCTCATCCTTCAGAGGCAGAGGAGGACAGGGTGAACAGCGGCCCAGAGGCAGAGGGGAGCCGAAGAATTTTGGGTCAAGAGAACCTTTTTTGGATCGACCCGTGCAGCAGCCCTGAGGGGTTGCCCGACTGCTCCTCTCTGGAGGCAGTTGGGGGCGCTTCTCGGAACACCTAGCAAATTGGGAGCCCATTACGACAGATCGCTGGGTGCTCAGAATCATATCCAGAGGCTATTCTATCCCTTTCCTAACTTATCCTCCCCGGTCAAGAGGACTCCCCGATGTTCCACCTGATCAGAGGGAGGCAGCAGCATCTGAAATTCGAGGGCTGCTAAGAGCCATCCAGCGCATTCCCCTTGAGCAAAATAGATCAGGCTTTTACTCCAGGTTCTTTTTGGTGCCAAAAAACACGGGGGACTTACGACCCATTCTCGACCTGTCCACACTGAACCTGTCAGTCGCCAAAGAAAAATTCCAGATGTTCACTATTCAATCCATTCTCCCACTTTTGCAGGAGAATGACTGGATGTGCTCGATAGACCTCAAGGATGCATACTACCACATTCTTATGGACAGATGATCCAGGAGGTTCCCCCGCTTTTGGCTGGGAGCCAGCCATTATCAGTTCAGGGTCCTACCCTTCGGTCTCACCACACAGCCCCCAGGGTGTTCACCAAGGTCATGGCAGTTGTAGGGGCTCACGTGAGGCTTCAGGGAATACAGGTCTTTCCGTACCTGGACAACTGGCTCCTAACCGCCCCCACCAGGCATCAACTCTGCTCAGGCAGGGACTATTTCTTACATCTAGCCCACCATCTAGGGATCACGATCAACCAAAAGAAATCCTCCCTTCAACCTACTCAAATTTTGGAATTCATTGGGGCCAGGATAGACAATACACAATCCAGAGTCTTTCTGACAGCGGACAGACAATCTAAACCTTCACATTCTAGATCTTTTACAATCATCAGCCCCCCCCCCAGCAGAACTAGTCCTGAGGGCCCTGGGATCCATGGCAGTGGCCATCAATCTGTCACCTTTCGCTCATCTGAAGATGAGAATCCTTCAATGGACATTGCAAGTTCAATGCTCCATTCTATTTCACCCCCTGTCTACACCTATTCCCCTCAGCAAGATTTGCAGGGAGTCGCTTCATTGGTGGCTCTGCTCCAGAGATCTCCGGGAAGGCTGCCCCTTCATTATACCCCCTCCCCAAGTCACGGTGACCATGGACTCATCACTCCTCAGGTGGGGGGGGCATTGCATGGGCAGATCCTTCCAAGGCACGTGGACTCTCACAGAGACCTGACTGCATATCAGTGTCCTGGAGATGAGGGTGGTGCTTCTAGCACTGCAGGCTTTCCATCCCCTTCTTCCTCCAGGAACTATTGCAATTCAAACAGACAACATGTCGGTAGTCTGGTACATAAACAAACAGGGGGGAACTAGATCTTATCCACTTTGCAGAGAGGCAATGAGAGTGTGGAAATGGGCGATATCCACCAACCGCTTTCTCATAGCAATGCACATTCCGGGTCGGTCAAACATCTTAGCGGAGAGGTTGAATCAAACGATCCTCTCACCTTACGAGTGGTCTCTGAACCCAGCAGTAGCGAAACAAATCTTCCTCGAATGGGGTCAACCTTGCTGCAATCTCTTCACCTCGCCTTCGAACACAAAGTGCAGCAAGTTCTTCGCTCTAATTCCACCACCAGGGGAAGCCCCCAGAGATGCTCTGGTTCATGCTTGGCCATCCGGTCTTCTGTATGCTTATCCTCCTCTTCCATTGATGACAAAATTCTTGCAGAAAGCTCGTCGGTTGGGGAGCAGAATTATCCTCATAGCCCCATTCTGGCCTCGCCAAACCTGGTTCCCTTACCTTCGGTCTCATCTAGTACATCCTCCCTGGAATTTAGATCCCAATCCGGATCTGATCTCTCATCCATTAGGATTGAAGACCCCCGATCTGGACTACCGCAAGCTCTCAGCTTGGTTGATCCAGTTCCCTTAATGGCTAGGACTCCCGATATATCTTCCTCAGTTAAGGCCATCCTGGTGGCTGCCCAGAAACTGTCTACCAGGAAAATCTACAAGAGTAAATGGAAATATTTCTCTGTCTGGGCGGAGCAGAGGCACTTGGACCCCTTCACGGCTACTATCCCAGCAGTTCTAGACTTTCTTTCCCATACTTTTCATCAATGGGCTAGTGCTTCTACTATTAAAGTTTATTTGGCAGCTATTTCCCACTACCATGTTGGAAACAGTTCAGGCCCCCTAGCGTCCTCCAAGATTTGCAAAACATTCATGAAAGGGACCTTTTTGTTAGGACCCCCTATTAAAGATGCAGTGCCTCCATGGGATCTTACCCTAGTTCTTCAAGCTCTGACTGGGCCTCCTTTTGAACCCATGGCTTCAGTCGACTTAAAATATGTATCTTGGGATACGGTCTTCCTGATTGCCATTACTTCTGCTAGGAGGATATTGGAGCTTCACTCTCTTTGCAGTAAGCCTCCATACATCATCTTTCATAAAGACAGAGTCTCCCTCAGGACTAATCCCTCTTGTCTGCCCAAAGTGGCTTCAGAAGCCAATATTAACCAGTCCATCAATCTACCTGTCTTCTTTCCTTATTACCAAAACAGAGGAGAATATAGACTTCATTGTCTGGATGTTCACAGACAGTTATGTTTTTACTTAAACAGAACAGCAGATCTTTGAAAATCAGATCAACTTTTTGTTTCTTTTGCTAAATCCTGTCTGGGGAAACCAGTCACTAAAGTAACCTTAGCTAGATGGATTTCCCAATGCATCCTCCTCGGATACAAAAGTTCTGGTCATCCTGAGCCCCTGAGAGTGCGAGCTCATTCTACCCGATCTATGGCTACTTCTGCTGCTTTCTGGTCAAGGGTTTCTTTGGATGACATTTGCTCAGCAGCTACTTGGGCTTCCTCTCATACCTTTATTACACACTATAAATTGGATTTAATATCCAGAGGACGCGCATCTTTTGGCTCTGCAGTGCTCCAGAATATCCTTCCATAAGGGCCTCCCAAGTTGTTGGTAGCTGGAGACTCTGTCCCACAGGTTGCTGATCAAATGAAGTTAACTACTTCAGATAAAGAAGTTATGTACTCACCATAATGTTCCATCTGAGTAGGTAACTTCATTTATCTGCAACGGACCCTCCTTCCATCCCCCGGACCCTTAGTTCATTATCAAAGGATCAGGATATGTCTTTTCCAGATGACATCAGGTGGAATGTATGGTAATCTCTTCCTGTGTTATAGTAATTTTCCTATTGCCTTTTTTTTTGGCAAACTCGATCTGAGGGTTAGAGGGAGATGGCAGGGCATTATGGGTAGGGGAGGAGCTTGGAGCTCGGATCTTTTAGCTAGGAAAGCTGCCGGCTTGGATCCAAATCGGATCCGATATCCACAGGTTGCAGACAAATGAAGTTACCTACTCAGATGGAACGTTATGGTGAGTACGTAACTTCTTTTTTTACCAGGTGAAATGCAGTATTTATATAATGATGCCAAGTATTGCATATGCATATCAAGGAAATAAAGTAAAATTCAAATATAAATAATTTGTTCACTTGGCTCTCAGTTTTTTTTTTAACTGGTTTTGTCTTTAAAATACCATCCATTTCTAGTAGCATTTCTCTTCAAACAAGAGACACTCCAGTCCATTTCTTCAATATTATCTAAAAGTTTATTATTTTGTGTATATTCAAGAGCATCTTCTAAGGAGTTGAAGGTCTTCTTGGTAATCGAACCGTGAACTGTTTCATGCAAAGCCAGAACTCTAACCACTACACTATCTTGCAGTTAAAAAATCTATTGAAGTTCCCTGACCGGGAATCAAACCCAGGCCGTGCCAGTGAGACTGCCAAATCCTAACCATTAGACCACCAGGTATCCCCATGGCTATCGGGTAAGAACATTTTTAATTTAGCTGGAAAAATCATTTGTGCTTTAATGTTACTTTTCTTTCTGCTTTTTTATGATAGGGACAAAAGCTTTCCTTTTTGTCATAACAGACGAAGAATAGCCATTGTCAAATCTTATGTCATTTTCCTTTATTTTAATTGGAGAATTTATCCACACAGGTTCAGAACTAAATCCTTATCTTGACTTGAAAAAAAATGTTACAATTATTGACCTTGGAGATGCATGATTTTTCTTTAAGGAAGCATTAGAAAGTGATCTATGTAAACTTTCTATACCAAAGGCTTCATGCAAGTTTAAAGTCTTTGGCAACCAAGTGTTCAAATACTGAACCATATTATCACATTCTTTTTCCCCGACATTCCATAAATTCCTATGTTGTTTCTTCTGGATCTACTTTCCAAGTCATCTATTTTCTACAGGTATAAATTGTTTTAAGACCAAATTCCTTATGATTTTCATTCTCATTCAGTCTTCCATCTAAATCATTAACAGCTTGTTCTATACATGAGATCTGAAGAGACTACTGCTTAAGCACTTCACTCAGTACATCTTCTTGTATTTTTGTACTCATCTTTTATATTATCATTTTATTCTCAAGCTTATCCATTTACAGTGAAAGTTCTTTTATGTTGTTGAGAATAGATTGAATGTATTTTCTCACTGTAGAATCTTGAGAGTTAGATTTAGAGTGACCTATTTTGTATGAAGCAAGACCCTTTGTATTTCTCTAACAGGAAAAGTTAATGTTGAATATTCAATTTTTTTGTTTCTGAAAACATTTATTTGGCACACTATAATTACATATCCATCTTCTTTTTTAAATTATTAAGTTTTGATAAAGAATTCCTGTCACATTTATTGAAAAAAAAGCATATCAAAAGATTAATGCTGGTAATGAATTACCGAATTACCATCTTGGCCAGGCTTCACGGTTTCCCTCTTTCTGATGCTACTGTAGTGTCATCCATTCTTACAGCTATGGTATCTTGTATTAAGCCATTATGTGTTGTAGCATACCACACCAACCTCTAAACTTACCTATTAATAATGGTTTCATTTGGAGTGTCCTTTATAAAGCACACATTGTAATATGCCAGTTAAATAAGGACTTTGCACAGGCCTTCACATAATTACAAAAATGTTCCTAAATCTGATCTTTATCTATTGCGTTGTCACCAGTCATACATTTTAAACAATGGCCATTACCCAGACAATCAAGCCTCCATGATCGCTTACATGGAAATGCTTGGAATCTCCTTCAAGGGAGACAGTTATGTAAAACAATTTTGTACTAAAATATTTTGCATGCCATTTACTGCTTTCCTGTAAGTCATAGAACAGGCACCTGTTTGTGTCTTACATGTTAAAGCTGATTTTTGGTCATCTATTTCTAGAGCAGCAGGCAAGGGTTTTGTTAGGTGAGTCTGCCTCAAGGCACATATTACCCCATCCAACCTCCTCAACGTTTTCCTCCCTACCCTTCTGTAATATTGCTTTAACAAATGGAAGGCTCCTTACTCTTGATGTATTCTAGGTGGGCAGGATAATCTTTGCTTAACAGCTGCAAGGGGTGCCTCACTTTGTCTTTCCTTAGTTCGGAGTACAAAACTTGCTGATAGTTTGATGATAATTTGAAGATAATTTGATGAAAATTGCCTTCTATAAAACTAACTGTTGTACAGCACCATGTTCTGTTAGTGGTTTTCTGTGATTACACAATCTGAAAAGTAGTGCCCAATGGAAAAGTGCTTAGATTTGTACCTGTGGTGCTAAAAAATACAATACGAATGAGAGGGGACAGACTTAAGTAGTGAAGTGCTAACTCCCTTAAGAAGGACTGCAGCAACCATTTTCCAGTGGAGTCAGGGAGATGGCATTAAATGGCTATACAAAAAAGTGCCATGAACAGACACTTTTATATTTTTATGCAGGGGAACATGGCGCAGAAATTTTGATACCTTTAAATGCATGGGGCAAAAATGCTAAGCCATCTCTCCTGCATTCTGATGTAGTCTTGTTACCATTAAACATAAAAATACTAACTCTCAGACATGCTCTACAAATCATTTCCATTTTTTTCTGTGTTTTCTTTGTTGGTTTCTGGCCATTGCCATATGAGTTTTCAGGATTTTAGTGTATGGTTTAAGATGGTCATGCATTATAATATTGTAGCTAGCCTTCCGTTCCTCCCTTCAAGTTAGCCAAGTCCTGACAGTCAACCAGGCTTTCCCCTTAATAAGGGAGGATCCAAAATATTAGCAAGTTACACTGTTAGTTCTCAGTGCCATGCTTGGGTGAATAGGTCAGTGGGGAGCTTGCGGTAGTTGTAGGTCAGCATTGGAGAGAGAGAGAAAGAAAGAGAAATAGTTATTTCATATTTAAGGTTTTTAGACATTTTTTTCCTTTAGATTGCTTTACCTCTTAGCTTATTCATATAGACTGCCAGAGTTCCCTTAAGGGGTTCAATATTAAATTATTTATTTATTTTTTTATTTTTGAATTGGATACGACTGACTGCTCATGGCACTGTTTGCTTGTGCAAGTCTTTGCTCCCTACGCTTTGTAGCAATGTTTATGGTGTTGAAGTCACTGTAGTTTAACAGACTCAGAGAGAATGAGAATTTGCTTATGGGTTTTATTTTGTAACATTTCCAGACTTTCCTTGAAGGTTGAGTAGTTTACATATCTTGAAGACTGCATGTAAGTCTAAAAGCAGTATATATATTTAAAAAAATAGCAATTAGACAGTGTTACCAGGGAAACAGTACAGTGTTAACTGTAGCTCAGGCAAACAACATACATTAATTAATCTGACTAATTAATGACTTTTAGTAGAAAACATGATTTACTCACTTACAGGGAAGAGTTAGTTTGACTGCTGATGGCACAGAAAAAAATTGCTGAATCCATAACAAGTGATGCTGACTGTGAAAGCATCTAGAAGACAAAGTTATCTGGAAATTTATTTTTAGGTATGTTGTGTCAAGTACTCATCTTCAATGACATCAGTTTCTAGAGCAGAAGTAAAGATGTTATCACAGATGTACCACTTCCCTTCACTTTATCTGCAGCATCCATGCTTAACATGCTCTGTCCTCTCAAGTGACAAACATTGAATGATGATATTAATAAATGCACAAACAGTATTCATTAGGAGGATATGAATTTTTTAATTAAACAAAAAGGACAAAAAGTGCTTGAAAGAGGTAGGCACACTTCACATTTTATGAAGGTACAAGAAACTCTTGCCATAATATGTTTTAAATGCTAAAACTTGTACAAATAGAAACTCTAGCAGGGTAAAATAGTAAATCATTCTACCTACCTGTTGTCTGACTGTCTGTGCATCCGTCTGTTTTCCACCACAGTAAATAAAAGGTCTGAAAATGAAGAGTGCTCCTGCCATCTGCAGCCAGAGCTCAGCACATGCACAATACCTCCAGAATCATGCATACAACCATTTGTGTTGTTAATACTAAAATGTCTTAGCCCAGCCTTCCAGTGTAAGTAGTACAGAAACTGATGCTATTAGTTTACGAATCCAGAACCATCTTATATTATTTAATGTGGGTAAAAAAATCCCCATCATTGAATGTGTTTCCCTCTTTTTATTTTGTTCTTTTCCTCCTTGTGTTGTGTTTTCTTACTTCATATCTAAATATCAAATTCACTTATAATAAGGAGGGGTGTGCAGTCCCTGCAGTTCTACCTGATATTACTGGATGCTGAAAGTGTTACTATCATTTTCTAAATTAAAAGTGTGTTTAGTATACTTCGCTTTTTAAAATTAGTTTTAATCTGTGTAATAGAAACAGTTAATCACTACCTCCACTGTGGGGCTGTGCCAGAACTTCCAGGCACTGGTGGGTCCCCAGACTGCTGATGTTCTATCTTGAAATAAATAAAATGGTTATTTCATTTTTCATCTCCTAAAGGAAAGAAAAAGCACCTGTCTCTCAATTTACATTGTGCGCCCACCTCCACTGCATTCTCACTTATGAAAACAACATCTAAGGAGCATTGGCAGGAAATTCAAACACACCTTTACCCTCTAGGCCTACCAGAAGCTTAGGGAAGTACTGTGTATTTCTTTGGAATATTTTTATTCAGTGGGGATTGCAGTTAGCAACCATTACTTTGCAACATGCCTGTCAACTTTGCTCAGAAATACTAGAGAAAGCCAAAAAATGCTAAGGGGAACACAGGTCCATAGTCAGAGACATTTAAAAAAATATTCTAACTTTATTTTACATTTCTTTATTGGGATAGTACACTGATCACAACTGACCACTTGCAAGTACTACTAAGAAGTCTAATCTAATACCTAGAAATCTTAAAAAAAGTTAACAAAGCAACAAGGTTTTTCTGAAGAATAGGAAGTATGAAACTGCATTGCCTGGCATTACTGTGTGACTGTAATCTCAGTAATTTACCGGAGAATAAAACTTTTATGAGTAAAAGGGTAAACACATAAGAGAAAATTGGGGACACTTGAGAGGTAGGGATAGCAATATTTAAACATTTGTCCCTGAATTCTTAGTAACTTCCCTTCTTTGCTCTACTTTACTATCTATGGCATGACATTCTTGTAGTCTGTGTCCGTAGCCATTTTCACCCCAAAGGCTAGAAATAAATTTCAATGTTCATCTGTATAGTGACTAGCAATCTTCATGTAGTGGCCTGATGAGGAGTATGATAAAATCTGGTGCCAAAATAATGAAAACAGTTGGTTAAATTATGAAGCTGTAGCACTAACAGATGCTCCATGCAGAATATCGTTAGATTTTAGAGAAAAAGAAGAGCAAGAGCTGGAATATAGCCAACTGAAAGGGATAACGGCATGAGAATTGTTTTGACGCAAGACAACGTTAGGATTTGTATAGACTTACAGAGCATTAACAAATGGATTGTAAGAGAACATTACCTTTAAAGACAGTAGGAAAAAGTCATTTTACTATGCTTAATGTAATATTTTTCTCAGTGCTAGGTGCTATTCAGGGATTTTGACAAATCAAACTGGATAAGACTGGCTCTGTGTTGTGTATCCTCAATATACCCTCAGGCAGATATAGATTTATGAGACCACTATTTGGTATTTCATCAGTTCCATATGTCTTTCAGCATGTTGTAGCTGATATGATTAAAGGCCTAGAGGGTGTTGTCAGTATTATTGATGCTGTTTTTGGTACAGGGTATGGCAAAGCAAAATCATAGCAGGCTAGACAGACTATGGTCACATAGTTTGAAAGTGAACAGGACAAAATGTTTGTCATGTCATATTTGAAATACATGAGTTATCTACTAAATGGTGATGTGATTGAAGGCAAATTCAGAAATGCTAAATGCCATTCCAAATATGAAAATACAGAGAGCCAAACCCTTATTAGCATGATTGTTTGAAATGACACATTACCTGCCCAAGTTAATAGTACAGTTGTCAGACAGAACCATACTTTTATTAAAGCTACATGACCAAGACAGAATTTGCAGCTAGTCAGAAGATCAACATAGATATTTTGAGCTGCTAAGGAGACTGATGGGAACTGCACCTACACTCAGATATTGGGAGACCTCACTATCTGAAGGAATCAAGTGGATACAAGGAAAAATGTGTTAGGAGCAATGCCAATGCAAGAGGAAAGACAATTTTCTTATGCATCAAGAACTTTAACATATAAACTAATCAGGTATGCATAGACCGAAAAAGAAATTTTAGCTTTAGTCTTTTTTGTCGGAAACTCGATATTATGTGTTTGGAAGGCTTATTAAAGTTACATCACATCATAAATCCCTACAAAGCAAGCAAAAAAAAAGTACATACCACACATACTGTATACTGCAAAGAATGTCGTTAGCACTTCAAAAATATGATTTCAAAATTGACAAGCATATACATAATACTGACTTGTTAGCAAACATTATCTAAATGAGTACAGATAAGATTTGCCAGAAATGTTTTTTTATGAGTCATCAAGCAGATTCTGGTAACAATAGAAAAATTACAAGAAGTGAAGCAGCTAGAAAAAGTATGCTGAAAAACAATTGTTGAGTAAAACTATAAGGCCAGGATGGCCAGAAAATGCAAATCAGTGTCTTCTGTTGAAGTGTTGTCTTGTATACATGGAGGTCTTACTCCAGGGATATAATGTCATCATTTCATCTCATCTGAGCAGCCCAACACTTTTTAAGATTCATGAGTCACATCTGGTAATATCAAAGCAGAAAGAGAGAGCCACAGATGTTATGCATTGTTTTGGAATTACACTCTAGACAGAGCATTTATTTCAAAACTACATACTTTGTGGTGTACAGAAATCAAACTCAAGAGGAGTAGTGGATACCTCACAGAATAGTGATGTTGCCATGTATGGCATGACTTATTTAACCAGAGTAAATATAATTCCCTACTGTTTGTTTAACTATTATTCGAAATACCCACAAGCTGTGCAACTCAGAAGAACTGCAATCTGTCTTTCTGTCCCAGTCAATTGAGAATGATGAATGACATGGCAGAAACAATGAAAATATGCTGAACAAATATGATATGATGTATTTATTCAAATGGATGTTCATTGAACACTGTTTGATTCCAGAAATATTCCATTGCAAGAGACAGGACGGTCTCCTTCATAGTTACTGATGGGAAAATACTGAGATCAAATGTCCAAGTTTCTTTTTAATTATTAACTGCAGAGAGCACATTGCCAGGATCAGGACATCTCAAGAAAAGACAATTAAAACAGAGTGGCGCTGCACAGGCATTGCAGTAATGCATCACTAATACAAATTAATGTTACGAGTAATAATGTAAAATCAAGATTATTATACATAGCTCGTGAAGATTATCTAGAGTTGCAAAGAAGAAATCCTGGATACCTCTAGAAGATTCCATATCAAAAATATTTGCTGGAGAAGTGGAGAAAGAGCTGTATAAAAGCTGGATGCTGCAGCGTTGTTGATGCATTTGCAGATTTACATGCCAGTAATGGACTGAGCAACAATTAACATACATAAGTTTTACCTTCTGCTTTAAATATTCGTACAGACAGTGGTGTGAAATTAATCAAGGTCATTAACTACTATACCTGATATAGAAGACTCATTAGAAAGACAGTCAGATACTGACTGTACATAGTGCAGATACTGAAGATGTATATAAATCCATGAGCTTTTAAATATGTTGGCCTATCTTGCTATTGAAGGAGTTAGTTCCTTTCTAAGTAGACCTGTAGACGTTCCAAGCAAGGGCTTAAAATCAGGACTGTTGAAAAAGAGGCAGTAGAAAGTAAGTTTTAACAGGAGGCTGTAGGCTGCTGTACTGTGTGAAAGAAAGTAGTTTGGGAAAAGAAAAGCCTTGCACTTATTGGACTCTGGAAATATTGCTTCTGCTTGCAAGTTTGTGTTCTGGAAGTCTTAAACAATGTTACCAGATGTCAGATGAGTAGTTTCTGCTAACCAGTCATTGAGAGGAAAGCATGCAATTAAGAATGGATTTTTATTTTAGTCACCAGCCCAGGAAGGTCGTGCTGTGACTATTCCTTAAACGTCTGCACAGAGTCAAATGGAGGCTATCTCCTCTACGAACTATATGAGTGGACCTCAGGAAAACTGTTTACATTTGGTTTGTATCCTTGATTCAAAACGTGGAAGCATCAGTAAACAACTGACTGCTGGTGAATGGTATCTGCAATCAGAAGTTCCTAGCAACATTTTCTACTGCCTTTGTTGATAAGGTACTTTCTTTATTACTATGAAGAAATGTTATATATCTTGTTCTCTTATTTATTTCTATACTGAAGAATATTCCTTTGTAGTTTAAATCAGTTTTCTTAAAACTGAATAAAAAGTGAACCAACTTGTTGATATTATAGACTGTTGTTTAAAATGTACCCAGATAAGCATGTCGGTGTCGCAGTAAATAGAATGAAGCTTTTCCTTCGGTTCTAAGATGTATACATCTAATGAGTCACTTATCAAGATTCATCATATAATATGCACAGTGTACAGCCTGTACAGGGAATGTCTTTCTCTTCTAATAAACATGAGATGTAGTATATTTTGAAGAAGTAAAGGAGTATTCAGTATGTGGGGGAGGCATAAAGGGATAGTCTATTCAGCTAAGGAGGCTCCCACACAGTGGCGAAGTCTTATCCTACTTTTGCTGTAGTTTTTTCTTAGCATCTGTTTTTCACTCTTTTCTTTTTACATTTTCCTGTTTTGCTACCACTTACTTCTTTTTGCATTCTGCAAGTTTTTATTAGCTTTGAGTATTGAGGTATATTATGCAAAGGTGCCATATGCATTTTAAAATTACTGTCTTTTTTAATTTCTTGATCAAACCAGTATTGGCTATAGAAACTGGTGAATAATGATTTGGCAATGCAAGATTCAGCACCTAGTGAAAGCGAAGTGTAGATATGCATATGGAACTAATGCTATATGATGTTATTGGTCAACAAATATATACTGACTACATCTAAGAAGGAGAATTATCCATTTGCTTATATGAAACTAGGAAAAATTGAAATAAATGGATGCTAACAAAGTGAATGAAAACAGACTGGCCCTACAGTGTAGCAGACTGTATCAATTTAAGCTAACAACAGACTGGGGAAAGCAGAAACTATATAACAGAACAAAATAAAGGATTGAGATAATAGCATAATAAAGGAATGATGGTCGTATATGTTTCATACTTAGACGAGCTAAACATAGAAGAATGTATATAGTTAAGTATTGAAACAGTTCAGTTGCCATCACCAACTTTACCAGAATCAAAAAATGTTAAATTATACACGATTGTGTTATACACTCAGAATCTGGGTTGCTGATGGGAAAAGAAGATTCATCATGCACGAGGACTGCACAGTTTGTGAGGCAGCTTTGTTATAATATGTAAATAAAAGTGTTATAAGGAAAAGAGACAAAGGAGTAATTTGTAATGTGAATTATGTAATCAAGTAGGGGATTCATTCACTTGTGAGTAAGGTCTCAGTGTAGACACATCTGTCTATCTCTGTCTTTGTGTCAGCAGGCCTTAGGCTTCAGCTTGACCTACTAGCTGCTGATGCCTCTGTTCTGGGTAAGCAGAGTTTGAGCCTGGATCCAGCTCAGTTATATCTCACTTGTACCGCACTCTACCAAGGAATCTTGTAATAATTTGCCGTGAGTCTTTCACACATAGCTTTGGTACCGAAATGATCAGTCTGATCTAAGGCCCTTCATTGTCAAAACATGAACCATATACTTAAAAGTAGACACACAGGTTTGACATTTTCCCCAGCATTTGATAATATTACTCAAAATGCATTTCATAATATTCTTGAGTATGAAAGTATGAAACTGTTTTTAAAACATTTTCAGAAACATTTAATTTGCACTACAATTCAAGTCAGAATGAATGGATGGCATTGTAAGAAGTGGGCAAAATGGATTCTATAGTTATGAGACCCGCTGATTCTTCTTCTTCTTCTTTCAGCTGTTTTAGCTAGGGGTCACCACATCAGATCACTGGTTCGCAGAACGAGTGGCAGTAGCATTTTATGGAGTTGAGCTGCCAGCCTGGTGCCCAACCTTCCTCAGAACACACGCACATGCACACACTCACACCTAGGGCCACTTTAGAATGTCCAGTCCACTTGCAGCATGTTTTGGGAATGTGGGAGGAAACCAGACCACCCAGAGGAAACCCACGTGAACACCGGGAGGACATGTAGACTCCGCACAGAAGACATCCCAGCTGAGAATTGAACCAGAAAACCTCTTGCTGTGAGGCAATTACACTAACTGCTGCACCACTGTGCCACCATATATGAGATATGCTGATTATGGGACCAGAATTATAATATTGTGTTGGGACCATCTAGGAGATGGTACAACATTTGAAAAAAATGATGTAGTTTGATAAAGAAGTTCATCATTTAAGGATATTTATAAACAAAAGTTTATATTTAAAAATTCTTAATGAATCTACACTAAGCTGCTTTTAACTGAAACTCTCATACCTCCAACTCCAGTTTGACCAATTATCAGTAAAATGGATTTCTGCAAGGGGTAGGACAGCTGGTTATTACACAATGAAAGTTTTACAAAGATTTTCACAGATACTGGTTAAATTTTGCAGTTTTATTAGTCTGTCATGGCGTATGTCATGCCTTTATGTACAAGTATCCTACACAGACCTGGTTTTGGAGTCTAATCAACTAGGTCTTATGTTCGTGAATTAACATATTTCTGTCTCTGTGATACCATCTTTAGTCCTAATATTAATTATTACTACCAGAAGTAAGGAACTTCTATGGGTACATGTTTTACCCTTCTTATTCCATCATAATATCAGATTATGAACAAATTTCCAATTATGGACTTTTTATATCTGATTTAAAAATGTATAAAAGATACAGAGATTATTTACTTTTTGTATAGCAAGGCTGTGGCAAAAAAAGGCAACTCTTTTCCACCTCTTTCTAACTACATATTTAACATGGACTTCACCTATAAATTAAATAGTTGTTAAACAGATTATTTAGTTTTAACTCTGGAAGGCCAAGATTAAAGTGGAGGTGTCAACTAAATTATATAAGAAGGATGTGTACAGTGAACATTTCTTGCATGACACCAGTTGTCATCACAAAACCTTTTGAAATCCTGACCTTTTAGAGAATTACTCCAAGACAGACATATGTACATAGATGGACTGATATTTTTTACAGTGATACAGCATTATTTATCATTGTATTTATATCTAGAAGCTATGATTTCCACAAAGTTGAACTAATTTAATGGAAAGCATGTGCCAAGAGTAAGAAATAATTGCTAGTTTGACAGCAAATTCTAAAGAAGGGAAACAAATATAAGCCAGAGCTGATCATATGTATTTTTGTAATAGAAAACAGCAAAAAAATCTATGGAATTCCTAGAAATATTTAAACATTTTTGGAGCATATTAACATAAGACGAAGCACTGAAAACTATAATCTACAGGTTTTGAATCCCTCATTCAAAATGAAAATGTTTTAGAGCATGGTTACTTTAAATGCCTAACAACATCTATTTCCAACTCTGAAGTGAATTACAGAATGTATTCTTATGGGCGTTTTCCAAATTGGAAACATGATTTTGGATCAAAATATTAAAAAAAAAAATAATGCTGCACTTTCTGTCATGTAATATTCTACCCACTGCATTGAGAAGGTAATATATGTGTTATTCAGCATATCTACAGCTGGGTGAAGTGAAGTTATTCAAGTGCCAGTTATCAGAAGCAGAATATATAAAGCCATGTAATGTTCATCATTGTTTTCCACAGGAATTCACTGGTGGTGCAATTCTAAGTCTGTAACCATAGTGTTTCCTTTCTTTTGGAAAATTTATTCCTGTTTTCCAACCATGGAGTTAGTATATAAAAATCTGCATGTATGGAATTGCCCCCTACACTATGGTAATTTTTCAAAACTGCATACACATGCACTTATATCTCTGGCCAATTTAGAGTCTCCAATCCATCTATTGCATGTCTTTGGTATATGGGAAAAACCTAAGCACCTGGAGAAAACCCACAGGAACAGTGGGAGGATGTACAGACTCCACACAGAATACACACTAACAGTTAACAGTTTTGACCTTCCGTGTTTCAGACATTAGTTTTCAGCATTTCTAATGCTCTAGGTTTTGGCACTCAACTATTTATAGTTGAACCATTTTATTCTGCTCATGTGGAAACACTTATATGAGATAAGAACAACTAGTTTTGGAATCAGATTTCATGAACATTTTATAGCCATGTTGAATAAAAATATTAACAACCCATTTTTATGCCTTACCAACAATGTGCCATTATTGGAAATTAATTAAAGTAGCAACTTTATTTAAAATTTAACAAGATACAAGAAGACATTTGCATTACAAATCAATGATCTGGGCACAGGAAGCCATGCTAATTTTGACATATAATACCTTTGTAGCCTAATGGAATGAATATTGAATTACAATGAAAGTATCTTTCTTAATTGTTGAATTAACCTTTAATGTGGCTAGGTCAACTTTACTTTTAAGTATTTCTCATTATATTTAATCTACTGGATTTTATCTCTCAGTTTTCATGTGCAACTCCTTGAAAGCATTTCTGCAGAGTTGCCAGAGTATTGCTAAATAAACTATTATAGATTTTATAAAGTCATTTTGGCCACGTGAACATACTCTTGTTATTTCATGGTTATCATAATAAGCCCTTTAACACTTTGAAGCTTGGCTTCTGTTCTTGAGACTAAAGTAAAATAATAACATGTTCCAATAGCTTCTTGTGTGGCACTGTTACATCTGGCAAGATTGGAATGAACTCTAAAAGGTATTACATCACAACACAGATCTCAACCTTTCAGTGCAAGAAATCTGGACAAAGCCAAAGTCTTCGGCAATACATGTGTGTGTGTGTGTGTGTGTGTGTGTGTGTGTGTGTGTGTGTGTGTGTGTGTGTGTGTGTGTGTGTGTGTGTGCGCGTGTGCACATACACAAACAAAGCATAGACATATATATATATATATATATATATATATATATATATATATGGATTCGTATCACTTCACTGAAAGACCATTTCACTGAGACCAAATCACCTAAAGTTCATTTCACCTAAAACTCATTTCACCTAAAACCCATTTCACTGACAAATAGTACTCTAAGGCAAGTCAAAAGTATATGCCCTTTTCCCCACTGTAGTGTGATCCTGGTGTTAGTATATATAGTTAGGTGTGTGTGGGGCACAGCCCCCACCTAGTTGGGTTTTATTAAATAAAGTAAAATAAAACTATACAACAGAAAACCAAATTAAGTGGGGGCTCCCTACTGTCACAAGCAGCAATCTTAAATATTGTAGTCGTTTTGTGTTTTCATTTAAAATAAGTGAAGTATCCCAGTCACTTCCTTCTTACAAGGACATTCTGACTGGCAGCAAGGGTGTGGTACATCTGTAAAGTCACGAGATGGAGGCAGAGTGAGAGACGATATGTAAAAAAAGTTTAATTTGCATTCCCTTCCTGATATGAATATGAATTGGCTTGCGGCTTATTCTAACTTGCATGCAGGAATCACTACTGTTAATGCCCCTATTTATTGACATAATACAGATATGGCTGTTGGAACTGAAGCCTACCAACTGTACTTAACTCCTGGGATGGAAGTGAGCTATGAACTGCTTCATTTCCATCTATCCCCTCAAGGAGATAAATAATCATAAACACACTTTTTCATAAGTGACTCATTTCTGCTTGCCTTAATCTTCTTTGTGTTCTCCATGAAGAATTAAAGAGTTGTGTTTGCATTTTAAATCATCTCATGCATAGACTTTTTTTTTTCTTTCTACAGCTCTCCATGCCATTTGCTTTTTGCTGTCTCTCTGTCTCTTGACAGTTAATAAGAGGCTAGAATTAAAAACTAAAATAGCCTTAGAATGCGTTAACTGGTATGCCTACTCAGTAACTGTTCAGATCTGTAAACAGTAGTAATCTGGGAATGTTTCAGAAGTTGCTAACCTTTGGAATGCTTATATATGGTACATGGTAGATCACAGAAAACGCAAAGCGCAAGTCTAATACAAATGAAAGGTGTGACTTTACTGATGGGATTAAGAACTTCAGAAACAAATTCCTAGCCAATTTCATACCAAAGTACACTTTCAAGGGTAGAAACAGACTAAAACAGAAAAGCAATTTATATAGTGAAACTCAAATAGCATGACATAAATTAACTTCATATATCTCTGTTACTAATACAGTCTGCAAAATGTTGTAATTAAAACTTACATATTCAAAGATGCCCTTTATGTTGTAAACAACAAATGATCATTCCCATGAGCTTGAACCTAGGATTATAGCATAAATTCTTTTAAAAGTGAATGTAGCTTGTCTGTCAGAATGACATCCCTTAACTTGTCTTTCTTATACTTGTTATATTAAACAAATAAATGTTTATCAGTTCTGACTTTTAAATTGAACTGCATGTAACTTGTCTGACAGAATGACATCCCTTAACTTGCCTTATTAGAGCTTTGTGATTTCTTATACTTGTAATATCAAACAGATATATGTTTAGCAGTTCTAACTCTAAAATTCTAAGTGAATTTTCCAGATGATGTCAAATATTTTAAAACAGTCTATCCATTTTCTTCTCCCCTCCCTTTTACTTTGTTTACCAAAACCAATTAAAACCAACAAATATCCAGCCTGCTTTCAACAATTACCCCATCATGGCTTGCTATACTTGAGAAATATATCCTTTGTTTCCATACTTATTATAGCAAGATGTTATGATCATTCTGTGCTTAAAACATATAAATATATTTTAATACAGCATACCTATATATTTAATGCTTTTGTTAAGTTAACTATTTTTTATTTAGTATAAAATAAAGTAAAGAAAAACATAATAATATGGCATTTGCAAACTGTTTATAAGTCCTATTTTGCAAATAAGGTAGTGATGCTTCTTTCTTTATATACACAAGGTTGTGGTTTTCTTTATTGTCTAACAGCAGAAAGAAAATTAGTTGAGCTTATACATTTTATGCCCATATATTTTGTACATTTTGATGATGAGTCTATAGTTTGTTCAGTTCTGTGTTTCTTATTTCTTTCTGACATCATTCCATGCTGCATTTTCTGATGACATTTCTGAGGTGGGGGTGTTCAAACTACATCTTTGATAATGGGAATCACATTGTCAGTTTTGAGAAAAGCTGCTGATTCTTCAATGTTATTAAAAGTCCTAGTATCATTTGACAGATGAATTTTTATTTTTGCTGGAAAAATTATTTGTGTTTTAATATTGTTTTGCTTCGATATTTTAACTAATGAACTGCATTTTTCCTAATTTCTGTAGTTATTCCTGAGTTTTGCCCATGTTGATTTTAGTATAATGTGTTTGTTTAACAGGAAAAGACATTTTATTATTATGGAAATTGGTGGCTTAAGAGGACTAGTAGGCATTGGTTTACCTGTAGACTGATGAGCTATTTCAGTTCCATAGGAAAAGCCTTCCTGAATGTTTAGCAATTTGGGAATTCATGTTGGCAAAAAGTTGTTATATCTTCTCCTTCAGTTTTTTTCCCAGTAGACCAAAAATCCCAATGTTACACCTCCTGTCTCTTTTTTCAGTCATACAGTTCTTTTCAGTCATACAGTTTATCCTGCAACCAAGTATTTTGTTTCAAAAGAAAGTCTTTTTGCATTTCTTCTCCTTTAGGTCTTCCCTTGACATCTGTGAAGGCAGTCTCAGTGTCCTTAATTTTGGTTTGTTGCAGCTGAACCATTTCTTTCAGAATATTGATTTGCTTAAGGCTGTTTTATTTTCAATTATCCAGGTTTTCCAGAAATCCTTCCATCTTCAAAGACAATTTCAAAAGCACAGACATTGCTTGTTGTAAGTCTTGTTTTAGTGAATAGTCCGAGTGAGTGTTTTGAGTTGCTCAGCTTTTCTTATGCAGTTAGTAAGTCTCCTGAATATTTTGACATGAACATTTAAGACAGTTTTCTGAAGTATTTGAGATAACTACTAATGGAACCTTTGAAGTAGTAAATTATTTTTCAAATCATTATTTTCATGTTTAAATACTAATAAAATTGCAGAGCTCTGAAAAGTCACTGCTTTCACTTAGCCATCCAGGCTCCACCCTTTTAGTGAATTTTCCAACATAAAATGCTCTGGAAAGCATTACTATGTAGAACACATACACTGTATTATAATTAACAAATTAAATTTAAAATAGTTTTAATCTACATTTACTAGATCAATTTGAAATACGTTCTGCACCTCCCAGCAAAGCTATACTTTCTGTGTGTACCAGGCTTGTGTTCTGCAGGTTAATTCATTGTGTACAGTAAACAACATCAATATATGATTATTTAAAAATGAAATACCGTTTTCATTTTCTGGAATTCTAGGAATTATTCCCATGATTCTTCAGTGTGATTTCTCATCATTGCCAGTATTATTTCTAATTTTTAGTGCATGTGCATATCTGCAGAAATGAAATGGGTTGTTAGTACTGAACACCGAATGAAACAAACCTGCAGTTTTACAAGTAGTAAACATAAGAAGAAATACAAGTTATAATGATTTAGTGTCCAGGCCTCAAAACGTGTTTGCTGGCTTTTGAATGTTGAGTGAATTACTTGTCTTTTTCTTGACCTTCTGCCCTTGTAAGGACAATAAGGCAGCACTTGTTTTATTATTTTGGGTGTTCTTCCCCCATCTTTAGCAACACATGCGGAACACTTGTAGTTTTTTTTTTAATTAATTTCATGGTGATGTAGTGGAGTTTGACTGCTCCTGAAGCCAATCAGAGCAGTCCTTAATCTTTAAAGAGTGTCCCTTTCAAGAGAATATCAGTCTTGGTGTTTGCTAGGTTTATTTCACATGTGTCTTGAGTAAATTACTTTTGTTTGCACTTAACCTTCTGTTATTGTAAGGACAATAAGGCACACTGTTTTATTATTCTGAACTCTCTCCCCATCTTTAGCAAGACATGGGGCACACCTGTAATTTTTTTGTTAAATTAATTTCATGGTGGTGTAGTGGAGATTGACTGCTCCTGTAGCAAACTGGAACAGTTCTTAATTTTTAAAGGACATCCCTCTGGAGCAAATGTCAGTGTTTGTGTTTGCTGGCTTTTTCTCAAGCGTGTGTTGAGTGATTTACTTTTCTTTTGTGCTTAACCTTCGGTCCTTGTAAGAACAATAAAGCTACACTTGTTTTATTATTTTGGGTTCCCTCCACCATCTTTATCAAGACATAGGGAACACCTGTAATTTGTTTTAAGTAATGTCCTGGTGATATCATGGAGTTTCACAGTTCCTGTAGCCAACCTTAGCCATCCTTATTCAATAAAGGACATCCCTATTGAGCAGATACAACATTACCAGACTAGAATGTCTTGCATTGATGTGAAGACTAAAAGATATGCTTTGCACATCTTTGAGTGATACTTTGACTGTGGAATGTGGAAATATTACCTTTAAGGTAAACTATTTGTTCAATGAACTTATAAGTGTTCTGGACTTGAGAGAACTTTCCAGTTATATGGTTTATTATTTTACTGGTTAGAGCTTATTATTGTTGGCAAACTATTACTTCTGTTAACAATAAGTTGTATAGGCATTTTCTTACTTTGTAGTACTTGTATCCTTGTGAGTTGCTTAGTTTTAAAATGGATAACCGAAACAGATATGCCGTGCAGGATTTATTAACGTATGAATAAATACGTGTTCCAGATACAGATTTGCTGTATCCAGGACTATTTGTAAGCTTCTGAGCCCCCAAGCCTTTCTGTGTTGGAGGGAAGCCTTCTAGCTTATCAGTGGGAGTGGTAAGCACTAGGTAACCTGTCTACCACATAAGGAGTGGTTCTGGCCCAGAATTTGTAGTTATTGGCCATTTGGGCAGTCTTCCATCTCTCTCAACTTTCTGATTTGAAGGCCTGCATTTGCACTTGTTTCTGTCCTGTAACTCCTGGGCCCATCTCATTTGCTCACTCAAAAAAAAAAAAAAAAAAAAAAATCTGCTTTTACTGTATTTGTGTTTCTTCCTACTTTATTTTGCTTTTGCGTCATCTTAAAAGTATTCAATTGTATTTATTACTGCTTGGTGTAACTCATTCTAAGCCTTTTAGTTTAAGCACTTGGGCTTCAGACCAGTTGTTTTACATTAAGAAGGTTTGTGATCTGCACTGTAGTGGCAGAACAGGTAGCTTACATCCTTCTAAGTTGGGAACTGCTGATTGAGGGCTCAGTGTCTGTTATTCTAAAAGTGTATTAATTCTGGTTTAAGCACTTGGGCTTCAGGTCAGTTATTTTACATTAAAAGGGTTCATGGTCTGCACTCTTGTCGGAGGAGAGGCTGGACTCTGCCCTTCTGAGCTGGGAATTTCTGGTTAAAGGCTATCTTATAGTGCCTGCATATTTGAACTGCTTCTTACTGAAATTGGTACACCTTGTTTGCTGTAGCATAGACTAGATCCAGGCCTGCTGAATCTAGCTTTGTTTGTATAACTTGAGCACTAATCCAGGCATTCTTTAAAGTATTAAATTGTATTTATTACTGCTTGGTAGTAACTTGATTAAAGTGTAGCTATCATTCTAAGTCTTTTGGATTAAGCACTTGGGCTTCAGACCAGTTGTTTTACATTAGGAAGGTTTGTGGCCTGCACTGTGGTGGCAGGACAGGTAGCTTACATCCTTCTAAGTTGGGAACTGCTGATTGAGGGCTCAGTGTCTGTTATTCTAAAAGTGTATTAATTCTGGTTTAAGCACTTGGGCTTCAGGCCAGTTGTTTTACATTAAGAAGGTTTGTGGTCTGCACTGTAGTGGCAGAACAGGTAGCTTACATCCTTCTAAGTTGGGACCTGCTGATTGAGGGCTCAGTGTCTGTTATTCTAAAAGTGTATTAATTCTGGTTTAAGCACGTGGGCTTCAGGCCAGTTATTTTACATTAAAAGGGTTCGTGGTCTGCACTCTTGTGGGAGGAGAGGCTGGACTCTGCCCTTCTGAGCTGGGAATTTCTGGTTAAAGGCTTACAGTGCCTGCATATTTGAACTGTTTTACTGAAATTGATACACCTTGTTTGCTGTAGCATAGACTAGATCCAGGCCTGCTGAATCTAGATTTGTTTGTATGCTTGTTGTTTGTTTGCTTGTTATTTCCCTGAAATGCTAATTCCACCTAAAACGTGGCTTTTCAGCGCTTCTGTGGATCCCTAGGGATATCTGCATTGCTTACTGTACTTATTTCCTTGTTTCACTTGAAAGAAAGTTACTGTTTGTCATTTTTGCATTTAAGTTACCTGTAACACATTGCATTTAAGTTACCTGGCACTTGCTCACTAAAGCAATTATATAAGTCAGCACTAAAAATTAAAAGCACTACACCCTCACAAACTCCCCTTGAGTACCTTGTTCCCCATTGGCCCTTTTTTTCAATTATAAAGGAATTCCCAATACTATTCTAGCATGTCCAAAGGTCAGTTGTCAATCTCCTCTCCGGTCCAGCTGGTGAATCTGGGAATCTTGAGGCAATGTTACAACTGCCTCATGTACACAGACAACCCTCTCCTCCTCCCAACAAATTCCAACACATGTGAGAGATGCAACCATATAGCCATACTCGAAGCTAAGCTTTCTCAACTCAGTACTGGCAAAACCAGTCAGGAGGAGAAGGAAACCACACTCACTACAATTCCAGTCTCACATAGACCTACCACAACAGCAAACCAAACACATAAACACACAAAAACATACTCGGAGGCTCTAAATAAAAATCTGCCTAAGCAGCAGAGACCTCCAAAGCAGACACCCAAGCAACTGCTACCCCAAAACAAAACACGTCCAACACATAGCTCACAAAGCCAGTGTGCCGAACAGTCACAGCCCTTAAGGCTAAACAACACACCTGATACACTTATAATAGGTGAGTCTATCATCAGGCACACTGACGTCCCGCTCACCAGGCTGAACAAGGAGAAGGTCATGGTGAGCTGCCTGTCGGGCGCTAGGATCTGCCACATAACACAAGCACTCAGGTCACTCCAAGGCAAGTACAAATCTGACTCAGTCATTGTCCATGCTGGTGTGAATGACCTGAGACGTACCTCCCTGGACTACATGAAAAGAGACATAGAGGAGATCTCTGAGCATGTAGCTCAGGCCGGTATGACCCTGACCTCGAGTAGCATCTCACCCTCACCAAGAATGATGCCACAATATGAATACAAGATGATCAATTTCAACAATTGGCTTAAGTATTGGTGTCATTCAAAAGGGATCCAATGCCTGTCAGCCTGGGATGACATGCTCGACAAGCCACGATGCTTCGCTAGGGACGGCTTGCACCTGTCACCCCTGGGCTTTTGGATATTAGCAAAGGCTCTTGCTACCCCATAGTGCCTTTTTTAGGCAAGGCTCAAAAGACAAACCCACCTCCATAGGTATCACAATGCTACTCAATGCCAGAAGTCTAAACCTCAAGATGCATGCACTCGAAACTCTCCTTAGCATGGAGAACATCGATATCTGTGCAGTAACTGAAACCTGGTTCAAGGCTCGCGAGAGCACCCCAGCACTACCAGGTTATACCTCATACCATGCTTTTCGGCCCCAAAACTTGGACCGAACTACAAAAAGAGGGGGAGTATCAATATTCGTCAAAGATACCCACACTTCCAGGTTGGTGGCACAGCACGAAGCATCAGAGACTATCCATGTGCAACTAACAGTGGGTAAAACTGCCTTCCAGTTTATAGCCTGCTACAGACCACCCTCCCAAACCCAGGAACCCCACTCGACCTTCCTGAGAACACTGGAATATATGAAGGTCTCTCCAAACACCATTATATTGGGCGACTTTAACTACCCAAACATAGACTGGGAGCATTACTCTAGCTCCAACACCCTAGCCCAAAGGTTCCTAGAATTTATAAACTCAAATGCTATGGAACAACTTGTTACCACTCCCACAAGAGGGGAAAACATACTGGACCTGATCATCACTAACATGGGGACTCTATGCTCCAGACCAGAAGTGTATCCCTCACTGGTAAGATCAGACCATAAACTAATCTCACTGGATATTCACATACCGACTACACCCCCTGCCCTGAAAACCACAGTGAAAAACTTCTCTAAAGCAAATTTCACACTCCTCAAAACCGAGGTGGAATCCTTCAAAGCCCCCGGGCCTGTGGAAAATACGGCCCAGACCGCAGAATCCTTTATAAATGCATTCTATGAACACCTTCAGGAATGCATGGATCATGCAATCCTAAATAATACCAAGACCCAATCCTCCAAAGGCAGACGTCCTGTCTGGTGGACCCCAGCCATAAACAAACTATACAATAGAAGGAGGAAGCTACTACATGATACAGCAAAATCCCAAAAAGGGAAGGCATCTCTGATCAGTATTAGCAAAAAACTACGGGCACTCATAGAATTGTCTAAGGCCAGCTTCGAGAGAAAAATTGCACAGGACACTAAGGATAATCACAAGGCTTTCCTTAGTTATGTTAGGAACCTGGGTGGGAATTCCCAGATATGCTCAGAATTAGTCCAAAATGACAAAAAATACACCGAACCCACAGACATTGCCAACATCCTAGCTGACAGGTTCAGCGCAAACTCCCCCCCTTCCCACCAAAAGGGCAAATATCTATCCCACCAGAGTGCTGCCCCCCTGACATCTCAGATGCTCAGGTAAGAGCTGCCCTCTCCAAAGCAAAAAACACAGCATCAATGGGACCAGATGGTGTCCCGGGCTGCGTCCTACATGAACTCCAAGAAGAGCTAAACCCAAACATAAAACTACTGTTTAATCTCAGCCTTACTACAGGATATGTACCCAAAGAGTGGCTTACAACAACAGTGGTCCCTCTCAACAAAGGTGGTGCCTCAACAGATCCTGGAAACTTTTGCCCCATAAGCCTGACTAGCTTGGTCAGCAAAGCTATGGAAAGGATCATCATGGACCTCATAAATAAAGATATTTGGGACCTACAGACACTGGATCCTACCCAGTTCGGCTTTGTTAAGGGCAGATCCTGCCTCTTAAACCTGGTTGATTTCTTTGAAACAGTCACCAAGGCCATTGATGAGGGGAAGGTGGTCCACACAGCCTACCTGGACCTCGCAAAAGCATTCGATACAATACCCCACTCGGGCATTATAGATAAGCTCACCAGCTTAAATATAACCCCCTTTGTCACTAGATGGGTTGCAAACTGGCTCAAGGACAGAACCCACATGGTTAGAATTGTTGGAGCCATGTCAGACTCCAAACCAGTTACAAGTGGCGTCCCACAAGGCTCAGTCCTGGGACCTCTCTTGTTCGCTATATATTTCTCGGAGGTACAGGCCAACATGGAAGGACTGTAGCTGACCAAGTTCGCAGATGACTGCAAACTGGGCACCATAATTGACTCTCCAGCCGACACAAGCATCCTCCAAAGGGGCCTCATAGAAACAGACAACTGGTGCCAGAGCCATGGCCTCAAGCTAAACACCAAAAAGTGTATAGTCATCCCCTTTGGCAAAAACAAAGTGCCCACAAATTACCACATAGGTGGTAATCCATTAAGTACAGAAGAAGTAATTAGGGACCTGGGGACCCAAGTTGATAGCAATCTCTCATTTGACAACCACGTGGCCAAAGTGGTTAGAAAAACGTTTTATATAGCCCACCTAATCATGGAGGGATTCACATCTAGATCAGGGGAGGTCATCGTGCCTCTTTACTCATCCCTCATCAGGCCCATAATTGAGTACAATGCCCCTTTTGAGATGTACCTTACCATACACCTGCAGCAACTGGAAAGACCCCAAAAGTACCTCACCAAGAGGATCAAAGGGCTCAAACAGGTGCCATATGCTGCCCGGTTAAAGAAACTCCAGCTCTACTCAGTGGCATACCGCCTGCTCAGAGGCGATCTGTGCCTGACGTATAAAGCCATGTCCAACCCGGAATTAATGGACATGCTGCACCTCAGAAAATCCAAATCCCATCGAGCTATGCACTCGAGAGACTTGAACCTCAGCACTGAAATAAACAGGACATGCTGGAGGGACAGATTCATAACCCAGAGGCTCCCTTCACTCTGGAATAAAATCCCAGTCCAGATTAGGCAGAGTCCCTCACTGACTCTCTTCAAGAGGAATCTTGATGAGTGGATGGGAGATCGTAGGTTTACCCCAGGTATCACTTCTGTGTCACTGTTAGACAGAGGCACAGTATACTAACCTCGAAAAAGGGCATAGCAAAATTAATTTAAAATGGGTGGCGAAAGCCAAACACACTCTGGCTAGGCATATAAATGCCCTAGGGCAGATAGCCTAGTATGAACCTATGAACCTATGAATACTTGGTTGAGTGATTTGTATGTAAATTTCTTATGAAGAAGATTGTGTCTGTGGACAGGAAACGTGTCAGCTGCAAAAGGGTTTATGAATTATAAAGAATTATTTAGGGCAAGATTATAGACCCTAAAATGTTATATGATTGTATGAATGGTAAAACTTTTCATAGCATTTTAATTATGTTATAAATTGGACAGATGATTTAGGGACCACTAGTAATATGACTAGCTATTTAAAGGATGACATTGAAGTTGGTCCCAAAGCAAAGCAAAGCAAGTTGTATGTGACACTGATTTAATTAGTCAAACAGCTGATGATTTTAAAGAATCTGATGCTTACTATATTGATAACTTACCAAAAAAAAAAAAAAAAGAAAAACGTTATATTGGGCATTACAAAACTAAAGGTACTATTAATAAAGTCTGTTTCTTTTTGATGGTAACATTTTTTGTATCAAATGGTGGACCATCATTTGAAAGTTCTATTGTCTCTGTGCCAGAGTATTTATTATTGATGGATATGGTTCTTAGGTGCAGTTGTAGTAATAAAGGTTCACATTCAGGATCATTGGTCCAAACAATATAAAACCACAAATTTCTATACTTATATCTACTGAGATAGATAATAACAATATCTATATTTGTAACAATACTGTTAGGCAAAGTAAATTAGAAGGGTATGCTTTGGTTAGTTTCACTACACCAAATGTATCCACCCCTAGTAGTGATATTTTTGCTTATGGTTCAAATCCTTCTAGCATTTTAGTTATTGGTGTCTCCATGATTAATCATACAATAGAAGATTAGGTATTATTGATAGAGGTAGGTTGTCTACTTGCTCAATTCCTGGTATTAAGTTTAATGATTTTCCTGAAGTAATTCACAAACTGTTAAAGGGTAAAACAAAGTAAGGACTTATTATTATACATGCAGGTCCAGGCCTCAAAGTGTATTTGCTGGCTTTTGAATGTTGAGTGAATTACTTGTCTTTGTGCTTGACTTTCTGATGTAAGTAATGAATCCTTAACGATTAATTTATTAAGACCCAGGAGTATTCTTAGAATTCTAGTCTGTTATAGAAGACCTAATATGGATAGTATAAAGCATAAGGAATTTCTTGACACCCCTTAATCAAGATTAGCTTATAATAATTTCATTTTATTGGGTGATTTTAATTATCCAGCTATTGATTGGAGAACACTTAGTTCCGCAAGTGAATTTTCAAAGGAAATTTGTTAAAATTATTAGTTTCTACAACATGACTCTGTTTGTATCACCCAGTACTAGGAAAGATTAAATTTTGGACTTAATTTTAACTAATGATCAAAATCTCATTAGTAATATTACTGTAGGTGTGCCTTTAAGAATGTCAGACCATAACTCATTTTATTTTGAGATATTGGCTGTATGGCCTCCATTTACAAAACAAAAACTTTAAAATTATAATAAAATTGACTATAATTTTATAAACTAGTATTGTGAAAAAAATTGGAACATGCAGGATTTAAATACGAACAGTGGTTATATTGCACTGGAAAGGTTTTTGACTAGTTCTCTTCAGCCCTCCTTTGTTAATATTAAATTTACAATAAATTTCCATACTGGTGGGATAAAACATTCCTTAGATGTTATAGCAAAATAATAGATTGTTCATGAAGCAAAGAAAGTCTCCTTCCAGACAGAATAAGAGAGAGAGAAATAGAATGACTAAAGTATTGCAGAAGAATATTAATAAGAAGAAGCCTTATTATGAGATAAAGTTAGCTTTGACTGATTGATATCAAAAATAATTATTATAAATATATCAAATTACATAGGAAGAATTCATATGTAATTTCTATTATTGATTTAGGTGCATTAGCTTGTTTGGTCCTAAGTCTATATCCAATGCTTTTACTAAACAGTTTTCAGGCATATCAACTGCTACTTAGAATAATATATTTACATTTTAAAAAGTTAGATACAAAAGGGCTTTCTTGCCCATATTTTTTTTTAGGCAAACTCTTTGCATATTCTTGCTACAGCCTTAAGTAAGCTTCAAGATAAAACATCTGCAGGTCCAGATTATATTCCTCAAATCGTATTAAAGAATTAATTTATTAGCCCTTTATTTACAATACTTAATGCTAAAGTTCTTTCCCTGTAGTATTTTCTTGAAAAATTATTATCTTCTATCCCAATACACAAAAAGGGAAAGATTTAAGCTATGCATAATTTTTGTCCTATAAACCTGACCTCTGTATTAGGGAAGTGTTTTGAAACATGAATTACAGAACTTATGTTACATAACAGAGCTTTAAATAAGTTATATAATTTATATCAATATGGCTTTAGTACTGACAGATCAATTTTAATTAATTTGAGATTTATGATTATGTTACTATGACTACTGAGTTGGGTCTGTCTGTAATAGTTATATTTTTGGTTATGTCCAAAGCCTTTGTTACTCTTTCAGTTTAAATAATATATGACTCTCTTTTAAGAGAAGATATAAATCTTTTTCTCATTAATTGGATTATAAGTGGTTATTGGATAGGAGGCAGGTAGTTTCAATTCAGGTCTTATTTCTCATCCCTGTTTTATATCACCAGGGGTTCCACAGAGTTTTGTGTTTGGCCCACTATGGTTTAATATCATGTTTGCAACCTTTCCAATAATAAAATATAGTTGGATGAACAAATATTCTGATGAATGTTAAGATGAGGTCTGCTCACACTTCAGTGGATGATTATGATAGTATTAATAAACATATGTCAGATATTTCTACTTGGGCTAACAATACTGGAATTAGATTTAGTACAAAGAAATGTAGAATGATGTATTTTGGCAAAAAAATAGCACAGGAACACCTATTTTACTACACAATACATAGTTACTTGAGGTCAGAGATTATAGAGATGTATGAATATTAATTTCACCAAACTAAGCATGTTAATGAAATTACAGTTAAAGCTATTAAATGATTAAATCTATTATTAAAAGAAAAATCTCTGTCATGGATGATCAGTATAAAGCAACATTATACAAAACTTATAGTAGACCCTACCTGAATATAACAGTGTTTTTTATGTTTACAGTAGCTGTTACTTGGATACATTGAAAAATGTACTAAGAGAATCAGAATATTTAGTGAGATGTCTTAATTTAAAAATATATTTTATCCATTATAGATCTATTAGAGGTAAAGTCATTTTTGGATTTAACATTTTTGCTAGAGAACTGCTTCAGGCTGTGTTTGAAGTTAATATTACTTATAGTGTAAGGATACATAATAATTGTATGTTCAAAGATAAAACGTTTAAGAACTGATCTGAGATTTAAATAAATAACTCAGTTAATTTTCAGGTTGTGGAATAGACTCCAACTGGATAACAGGAAATCCGATTTTCTTTCTATTTTAAAGCTAGATACTTGATTTGTTGCCAAGGTGTGTTCCCTGGATTTGACTGAATCAGCATTCTTAGATGGCCCTACAGCCTAAATGCTTGTTAAATATTTATGAACCAGTTATAGTGAAATACTACATTTCCAGTACTCATTTTCAATTCTGGAATTTTATATTACAGCTTCTAGAAAAAAATCAGCTTCCCAAGCATTAACATTGATAGCATGCAGCTTATTTGTATGGACTTCAAGATAAGTACATCTAAGCCTTCTTGAAATCTGTGTAGTTAAAACCTTAATGCAGACTGAAAGGAAACTTCTTTTTATACCTATTCTTAAAACAGGGCTTCCCATAACTTTTTCCAAGTAAAGTAATTTAAAGCCTGAGGATCTGGCAAATTATTGACCAAACTGCATTTCAAGTTAATACTCTGGACGAACTACATCTTGTGGAAGGCATTTTAAAAGTTGAGGTCATTGCTTCCTCCCAGAATGACTGAGATATAACCAGTTAAGAAGCAGTACCTTAGTCACAAGTGACTGAGACTGCAACTTTTCTAAAGTGTGGACGTACTTATTGATGACAGTACTTTTAAAGGGGTGACTCAGAAGTAATGTCTGAATTTTTTATTTACACTGGTAGCTGAGAAGCTCAGTTACTAAGATGAGATAAAGAAGAAGAGACTTCAGAACAGAAAGAGAGAGACAATTATTTAGAATACTGACTGTTTTTTTCTAGAAAAGATTGATATCTACATTTAATCAACATACTTTAATTAAAAAATAGTATGGTGGTCACTTCTAAAACAGCTTGTTCTCTTTCAACTACCTCTGTTCAATTGCCAGTTACATAACTGCTTGAAAGTACAAGGCTAATGAAAAGGGTTTCACTAACTAGACTTTTTAGAAAAACTTTTCAAACAGCGTCATTCACTGGAGACATTAATAATGTATAGCCTTATGTAAGAGTCTATATTATCTTATTGCATGCTTACAAAAGTGAACAATAAATAATTGACCCCATGTAAACAAAAGCTTGCAATGTCGAAATCTCAGAACAGTGATTTTTTTCCCAAGGGAAAAGCATCGCTGTTCCAAAATAAAAAAAATAAAAAAAATTAAAATATTACATAATGCGGGGGTCTTCGCCCCCATGCTCACCCCCTGACATGGGATGCTGTGCCCCCCACACCCCCCTACTTAAATATGCCAACTCCCAGATCACACTACAGTGCCAAAAATGGCAAAGTAATGAAAGTGGCCAAGCAAATTCTTTCCCAGGGAAAGAATTCGCTGAAAAGTCGCTTCGCTATTTTGCCTTTTTGCTCTTTTCGGTTCGATCAAGACCAATTTGACAAACTGCATCTGTGATCTAGTAATAGGGAACCCTATGTAATGCTATGTACAACCTTATGCACTGTAATGTCCCTTAGAAGGTATTTGGATCTAATTGCTTCAGCGTACTCAGAAATTGGGGAAAAAGCCATATACTTATTTGAATAGATGGAATTTAGAAAATAAACAATTGTTGCTGAGATAATAATCCTAAGAAGGGTTGGTCAAACCACAGTTTCTTCCAAACCTCTTCAATGAGCAAGAGTCCCAAATAACAAATAGCCATTTTCATCTGCTTTGCGAATAAATGCTTTCACTAGTAGTTTGAAGAAGCACTGCATTTTTTCAGACAAAAGTCCATGAAATACCAACATTTGAACTGTCAAAATATTAAAAAAGCACAATGTATTTCTTCACTGAAGATCAGTATTTAAATACAGAGCAAACTTTGGTTAACAAAATAAGTACAGGTGATAACTTAAAGTAACAAACTGCACTTCCATGTTAGTTATATGTCAGCTGTCACCCACAGAACTGTATAAAGGTGAAAAAATAAAAGGATTCCAATTTGGAACCCCTTTTATGAACAATCATATAACAGGGTTTATTACGAACAAGAATAATTTATGACCTCTGCACCCAGATAGCGGTCCTGCCAAATTACTTTAATACATTTTTAAAGGAGGGAGCACGGTGGTATGGAGAGTATCATTATTGCCTTACAGTAAGAGGTTCCCCAGTTTGCTTCTTAGATGAGGTACCTTTATCAGTCAAAAGTCAAAAATAACTTTATTGTCATTCAACCACACACACACTAGTGCATAGCTGAACAAAATTTCATTCCTTCTGGCTCAACAAAAACACAAAAACATTAATAGAAACATAGCAACACACAAAAAAATGATACACATAATACATCAGCAACAAGCCATCGAAGGCACAGAGGCTTCTACTCCCACAACAGCAACATCAATAACCAAGTCCCAGACCAGCTGCAAGCACAGAAGCTTCAACGACTGCATCACAAGCACCCAAATCCTCAGACCAACTGAAGCCATACTATTTTCAAACCGCCGCATACAAAACCTAGTCAACACTGTACCTCTGACCCCGCAGTTCTCCCAATCACTGTTGGAAACTCCTGGTGTTCTGGCTGCAGTGTGATTCTGAAACAATCTGGAACTATATCGCTGATTGATAAGAATATTTCTTGACATTTTAACCATTCAGAGTTCCGCATTGTCTTAATTTTGCCTGACTGAATAATTTATATATTTTCTGGCATTGTTTTCTGTTTCTCATCTGTCCTGAAACTGCCCCCCCCCACCACCCCAACCTATTCTTGTGGTGTTGTTATAGTTGGTGGCTTTGTAGTTGCCCGCTCCTATTGCAAATTTGATCTGGGACACCCCTCCCAGTCTGGGGTTCATTCTACTTAATACAGAGAGAACATTTGAGAAGGCCAACCCACTTAGATTTTTAACCTTGAATTTTTTTTCTGCTCCTTCTTCCTCTCTCCTTGCACTTTACTAAAAAAAAATTGCACTTTATTTTGCTTTTGCCTCTTCTTAAAAGTGCTCAATTGTATTTATGCTGCTCCATTTATTACTGCTTGGTAGTAGCCTGATTAAATTGTAACTGTTACTCTAAGCCTTTTGGTTTAAGCACTTGGGCTCCAGACCAGTTGTTTTACATTAAGAAGGTCTGTGGTCTGCACTGTTGTGGCAGGGCAGGTAGTTTACATCCTTCTAAGTTGGGAATTGCTGATTGAAGGCTCAGTGTCTGTTATTCTAAAAGTGTATTAGTTATGGTTAAAGCACTTGGGCTTCAGGCCAGTTATTTTTCATTAAGAAGGTTTGTGGTCTACACTCTTGTGGGAGGAGAGGCTAGATTCTGCCCTTCTGAGCTGGGAATTTCTGGTTAAAGGCTTATTGTGCCTGCTTATTTGGAATTGTTTCTTTCTGAAATTGGTGCGCCTTGGTTGCTGTAGCAGAGACTAGATTCAGGCATCCTGAATCTAGTTTTGTTTGTATAACTTGAGCACTAATCCAGGCCATCTCTTTTGGAGAAGGTTCCCCTGCACCCTAGTGGCAGGAGTGTGCAGTTAGAACTTGTCTGATTGAAGACTGCTGGAACAGGGCTCAGTATTGAGCTTTTTACTGGTTAATTGGGTAATTTGTTTAAATCAGTTTGCTCGTTTTCTATTGTTATATAAAAAATTGCTCTTTATTCATTTGCTCTTACTGTATTTGTGTTTCTTCCTACTTTATTACTTTATTTTGCTTTTGCTGCATGTTCTTAAAAGTACTTAATTGCATTTTTCTGCTGCATTTATTACTTCTTGTTAGTAGCCTGATTAAATTATAACTGTTATTCTAAGCCTTTTGTTGAAGCACTTGGGCGTCAGACCAGTTGTTTTACATTAAGAAGGTTTGTGGTCTCCACTGTTGTGGCAGGATAGGGTAGCTTACATCCTTCTAAGTTGGGAGATGCTGATTGAAGGCTTAGTGTCTGTTATTCTAAAAGTGTATTAGTTCTGGTTTAAACACTTGAGCTTAGGGCAAGTTATTTTACATTAAGAAGGTGTGGTCTGCACTCTTGTAGGAGGAAAGGGTAGATTCTGTCCTTCTGATCTGGGACTTTCTGGTTAAAGGTTTATTGTGCCTACTTATTTGAACTGTTTCTTTCTGAAATTGGTATGCCTTGTTTGTTATAGACTAAATTCAGACCTGTTGAATCTAGCTTTGTTTGTATAACTTGAGCAGTAACCCAGACCATCTTTTTTTTGGAGAAGGTTCCCCTGCACCCTAGTGGCAGGAGTGTGAAGTTAGAATTTGTCTGATCGAAGACTGCTGGAATGTGGCTCAGTTTTTAGCTTTTTGTTGGTTAATTGGTTAATTTGTTTAAATCAGTTTGCTCATTTGCTACTGTTATATTTAAAAAAAAACACTTTATGCATCACTGCTTAGCTAGGGTTAAACTATTCCCGGTGCTATAAAGTCTGCTCTTCAAATTTTTCCTTAGAACTAGCCAGTTTTTTTAGTTTTAGCACTAAAATCTGTTTCTTTGAGCTCAGCACTTGTACAGAACTCATTGTAAGCACTAAATAAGCTACAAATTACTACAACACTCAACTTTCCTGACTTGTTTAGAGGAAAACAGTTTTTAGTACTTAATAAATAAGCACCTATCCAGGCATGTCTAAGGGTCAGCTCCCAGTGTTTTCTCCTGTCTACCTGATGAATCTGGGCATCTTGAGGAAATGCAGCAATTGTCTCATGTACACAGACAACCCTCTCCTCCTACCACCCAACACTACAACCTGTCAGCGATGCACTTATATAGCCAAACTGGAAGCAAAGCTCTCTTAACCCAAGACTGGACTAGACAGTCAATAGGAGAAGGTAAACACTTGCACCACACCATACTCATCACATAGTCCCTCAAAACCTACACCATCAAAACACACACATAGAAACATGAAACACACACCTACATTCATGAAGGCTCTCAGTAAAAATCTGCTCAAGTGACAGAGAAAAAGCAGAAACATAAGCAACCTCTACCCCCTAACACAACCCAAATGACAAATAGCCCACAAACTCAGTGTGCCACTCAACCACAGCCCGTAAGGCATAACAACATACCTGACACTCTAGTCATAGGTGACTCTATAGTCAGGCACACTGATGTTCCACTCACCAGGCTAAACAAGGAGAAAGTTACTGTCAGCTGCCTGTTGGGTACCAGGATCCACCACATAATGCACGCACTCATGTCACTTCACAACAAGTACAAATATGACTCTGTCATTGTCCATGTTGGTGTGAATGACCTGAGACGTACCTCCCTGTACTACATGAAAAGAGACATGGAGGAGCTGTCAGATCTTGTATCCCAGGCAGGTATGACCCTAGTCCTGAGTAGCATCCTGCCATCACCCAGAATGATACCACAGTACAAGGACAAAATGATTGACTTCAACAATTGGCTAAGCTTCTGGTGTCATTCTAAGGGGATCCAGTATCTGTCTGCCTGGGATGACATGATCGACAGACCATGATGCTTTGCCAGAAATAGCCTGCACCTGTCACCCTTGGGATTCTGGATACTGGCTAAGGCTCTTGCCACCCCTATAGTGCCTTTTTTAGGCAAGGTTCAAATGACAAATTCACCACCATAACAGGTACAAGCAAACAAAATCCGAGGGTAATGCTACTCAGTGCTAGAAGTCTAAACCTCAAAATGTATTCACTCGAGGCACTCCTTAAAATGGAGAACATCAACATCTATGCAGTGACAGAGACCTGGTTCAAGGCTCCAGAGACCACCCCTGCATTACCAGGCTATAATTTATACCACACCTTTCGGCCACCTAACCTGGACCGAAACACTAAAAGTGGAAGTGTGTCCATATTCATTAAGGATATACACACACCACCAGGTTAGTTGCTCAGCATAATGCATCCAGGATTATCCAAGTGCAACTAACTCTGGGCAAGACTGCATTCCAAATTGAAGCTTGCTACAGATCCCCCACCATGCCCCAGGATTCCCACTCCTCATTTCTTGATACACTGGAAAATATTAGGGTACAACTCAACATCCTAATAACGGGTGATTTCAACTACCCCACCATTAACTGGAAAAACTACCCATGTACCAACTCTTTTGCTCAACATTTTCTTGAAATTCATAAATTCCAGTGCCTTGGATCAACTTATCCACACCCCCACCAGGGGTAGCAATATCCTAGACCTGGTCATTACCAACATGGGTGACCTGTGTTCCACACCAGAGGTCAATTCTTCGTTGGTCAGATCCGACCACAAGCTAATCACCCTAGACATCCACATCCTGCCCTCACCCCCCATTAGGGAAACCACCATAAAAATTTCTCCAAAGCCAACTTCACACTTCTTAAGACAGAAGTGGCAAACTTCACGACACCCATGCAGATGGAGAATAGAGGTACAACTGCTGAATCCTAAACAAATGCACTTTATAAGCACTTACACAAGTGCATGGATCATGCTATCCCTAACAGAACCAATATGCTATCCTCCAAAAAAAGGAAGAGAATGTGGTGGCCCCATGCCATAAACAAACTCTACAACAGAAGAAAGAAACTCTTGCAAAAAAGAGTAAAATCCCATGACTGGAGGAACTCCCCGATCAGCCTCCGTAAGAAGCTGAGATCCCTCATAAAATCCTCCAAAGCTAGTTACGAAAACAAAATCGCTACTGATGCTAAAGACAACCACAAAGCATTCTATAGCTATGTCAAGAATCTCAATGGCAACATTCAGATCTGGTCTGAGTTACAGCACAATAGCACTAAATATACAGAACCAACTGATATTGTCAACATCCTGGCAAATAGGTTCAGTGCTAACTTTATCCCCCTCTCACCCCCTAAAGGGCCCATCTCTATACTGGAAGAATGCAAAGATCCTGTAATCATGGCTGCACAGGTAAAACACCCACTATCCAAAGCCAAGAACACAGCATCCATGGGACCTGACAACATCCCAGGCTGTGTTCTATGTGTTCTACATGAACTGCAGAATGAACTAGCACCCCACCTAAGCACCGTGTCCAATCATAGCCTCACCTCAGGCTTTGTGCCCACTGAATGGTGCACAGCAATGGTTATCCCACTCCACAAAGGGGGAGCCACCATGGACCCTGGGAACAACTGCCCCATTAGCCTACTGAGCCTGGTCTGCAAGGCCATGGAAC
This sequence comes from Protopterus annectens, assembly GCF_019279795.1. Taxonomy (NCBI): domain Eukaryota; kingdom Metazoa; phylum Chordata; order Ceratodontiformes; family Protopteridae; genus Protopterus; species Protopterus annectens. Next base: position 449,016,837 of record NC_056749.1, on the reverse strand, counting down.
GTATCATCATGGATCTTATAAACAAAGACACTGGTAATCTCCAAACTCTGAACCCCACCCAGTTCGGGTTTGTAAAAGGCAAATCATGTCTCCTAAACCTGATAGACTTCTTTGAAGCAGTCACCAAAACCAAAGACGAGGGTAACAGCCTATCTAGATCTCGCCAAGGCTTTTGACATCATCCTCCACTCTGGAATTATAGATAAACTCAGTAAACTAGGTATAAATCCCTATGTCATAAGATGAGTTGCCAACTGGCTCACTGGCAGAACCCACACTGTGAAAGTGGCAGACTCCAAATCCGACTTCAGACCAGTGACAAGTGGAGTACCACAGGGTTCAGTCCTGGGTCCTCTCCTGTTTGGTATCTACTTTTCTGAAGTACAGGTTAACACAGAAGGTCTTTGGCTAATGAAGTTCGCAGATGACTGCAAACTAGGAGCCATAATCGAAACTCCTAACAATGTGGACAACCTACAAAAAGGCCTCATGTAGACAGATGCCTGGTGTCAAAGCCATGGCCTCAAGCTCAATGCAAAAAAGTGCATTGTCATCCCTTTTGCTAAAAACTCTGTACCCATGTGCTACCACATAGGCAGTAGTCTACTTAACACCGAACATGTGATAAGAGACCTTGGGACACAGGTGGACAGTAGTTTCTCCTTTGATAATCACATCACCACAGTAGTCAGGAAATCCTTCTATCTGGCACACCTCATCACAAAAGGTTTCTCATCCAGGAAAAAAGAGGATATTGTTCCCCTCTACTCATCACTCTTTAGAGCCATTATAGAGTACAATGCCTCTTTTGGTATGTACCTCACAAGACATCTACAACAACTGGAATGGCTGTAGAAATTCCTCACAAAGAGGATTACTGGCCTCAAACAGATGCCCTAAGCAGACCATCTCAAAAAACTCCAGCTTTACTCCATCGCATATCGCCTACTCAGAGGCGATCTCTGCCTAACATACAAAGCTGTGTCAAACCCAGAGCTGTTGGACATGCTCCACTTAAAGAAATCCCAATCCCTCCAAGCTACATGTTCTAGTGGCCTAAACCTTGTCATCACAATAAACAGAACATGCTGGAGGGATAGATTCCTGTCCCAGAGACTTCCCATACTCTGGAACAAACTACCTATGTATAACAAACAGTAAACTCTGTGAGTGTCAGTTCCTGTTTGTGGCTTTGCTATTGGAACTGTACAGCATCCGGTGGGTAGTTTCTAAGATCTGCAGAGACAAAAAGCCATAGCAGTTATTTGTATTGTGAAAATGAAGAACATCTGCTGGGTTAATGATTTTAGGAAGATATGATGAAACTTCCTTTTTTCCAAAACTTCTCCAGTGACCAGGGTACTCAGATAAAAATAAATTATCTTTTGTTTTTTTTGTTAATATATGCTTTATTAAACCATTTTCAGTAGCATTGGATTTTTCATTTTCCACAAAACTTCCAAATAATACCAATTATTAGACTGTCAATGGACTGGTGAAAACATAGATATCACTAAATTTAGCATTTTAGGTCAGAACAAAAATTCACCAAACATTTTATATTTAATGTTGTATTCATTTACTAAGTCATTCATTAATTTCTTCTTTGATTAACTACTTTATCAAATTCAGGGACACAAGGAAGCAGGAGACTATCATGACATAGGTTGGGTAGCAATCTTTGGAATACATCCCAGATAGAGTGCACACAGTTGTAACAAGACAGAGAAGCTATTCTCAGATATTATGCCAGCTTTTTATAGATACATATGTATACACATACTCACTCAAATTTTTTGGATGGAGATGTATGCACACCTTTGAGCAAGTTGAGGATTACCAGTTTGCTACTGCATCTCTCTGGGGTGCAGAGAAAAACTTGATCATCCTTAAGTATCCCACATAGACAAGGGTATGTCATGTACAATCTTCAAAAATGAACCCTTGACAACAATTGAACTGGTGAACACATTTCTATGACACAACAGTACTAACCACAGTTTCACACTAAAGCATGTACCATATATAAACCTGCTCTATTATCTCTTAATGTCAGCCTCACCTGATTTACTTTCTTTGTTTGAAATGGTGTATAATGTTATTTTTATTTGTTTTACATTTATTTTAGAAAAAAAAGTGAAATGGGGGTAAAATGAATCATATTCTTCCACCAGGAACAAGCATTTGTCACTCTGTTGTTCTGGTAACAGCTTGTTTTCTTGGTATGCCTGTTAATCTTTTTTTTTCACATTTTTCATTTTAATGGAATAACTCTAGCTATGCACATTGTACATGTCTTTAAATGATTGCTAGAGACTCTATAACCTTGTCTAGCTGACTGTCTCTGAAACCTAGATTAACCTACTAGTCATTCATCATGTCTGCAAAAATTATAAAAATAAAAGCCAAATTCCAACTAAATTGATTCACACTAAATCAAATGTATTTATTGTGAAACTGTATTGTGTATAACCTATAGTGGACATGCACAATTAAAAATGAAAAATGCCATACCAGGTGCCACAAAAAGACCTTTATTTACTGTTTATGTGCTTTTGTTCCACCAGACCTGGAACTTCATCAGAAACAATGCAGCCAACAGCTTCTTACATCTAAAAGGCCTTAAAGGCACCAAGGCATGCTTCTCATTTAAAGAAATACACAAAATAAAAAATTCATCACATATACCTAAAACTGTATATATATATATATATATATATATATATATATATATATATATATATATATATATGTATATATATATATATATGTATGGGTGTACTTTTGAAGAACGAAAGTTCACTACTTCGAACTTCAAAAGTACACCCACACTAACGCTAAAGTGCACTTTCACGAACCCGCTAGACGGAACGGGCTAGCAGTCACGGACCTTAGAGTTAGGGCACAGGTCATGGTAAGGGGATAGCCCTACTAGCTATCCCCTTACCCTAACCCTTGCTCTGTCGTCCGTGATTATCACACGACAGTGGAAGACATTCCAAATCGGGCTATGTCCTCCACTGTGGTGCGATAGTCACGGACATTAGGGTTAGGGCACGGGTTTGGGTAAGGGGATAGTTAGTAGGGCTAGTTAGTAGGGCTATCCCTTTACCTTGACCTGTGCCCTAACCCTAAGGTCCGTGACTATCGTACCACAGTGGAGGACATAGCCCATTTTTCAATGTCCTCATTGTGGTGCGGTAGGTTTGCTCTAGTGAGCTTAAGCGAATGTGCACTTTTGTTAAAGTGCACTTTCGCTTAAGTGGGGATGTACTTTCACATTTCGAAAAAGTGAATTTTCGTTGTAGGAAAGTACACCCATATATATATATATATATATATATATATATATATATATATATATATTAAAAACATGTTAATAAATAAGCGTGTGTGAAAAGTATGAAAAATAAATTGGAAAATCATAATCTGACAGCTTTGATCTTCAGAATGGGCTTAACTGAAATTAGATCATTAACCTTGGAGGGGTACAGGCATTAAGCAGTGACTGCCAATACAGTTCTCTCTGTTCAAGTACAAGTTCCCAGTCTCCCCCATTAGACTGAGTAGCTTTTTTCAAAATACTGAACGCAAACTTTCTGAAATCACTACATTGATGTTTGTACAAAGCATTAACACTACTCGCTTTGCTAATTGCATGAATATGCTGGTAAATCCTAGTTTTAGTGTTCCCATTGTCTTGCCAATGTAAAAGTTCAGGCAGGATGAATAAAAGGCAATATAAACCATGCCTTTCCTATTACAGTTTTAGCTCCCCTTGACAGAAATTAATCTGGCGAATCCTGAGAAAATAAGGTGTGTGCCTGTAGTATATACCTACAGTGCTTACAGGCACCACAACATTTCATACCTAAATTCCTGTTGAAAATGGCAGGTAAATCATTGTTTCTTTCCAAAATTTCCTTCAAATTTTTACAATTCTTGTATACAAATTTGGGCTACTCCCTTAACTGGTCGACCAATCCAAAAAACCTAAATAAAGTTCTCCAATGGCAGTCACAGACAGTTTTAAGGGAAAAAATCTCTTTGTTAAACTGAAAGACAAAAACTTGAGATAAATCAGTGTTCTTCATTTTCCTGTTGTTAATCAAGCTATTAGAACTACACAGAAGTAGAACGTAATTAGTATGTCTAGTCTCGGTAATCCATTTTAAAAGATCTTCCAACAAGTTTGATGGATAACAACAGTCCTTAAAAAGCTGCAGAGTCTAACAGCTTGCTGGTCAAATATGTACTCCTTGGATACCAATCTGCTTAATCTAATTAATTGTCCTTTGGCAAGGTTCCTTTTTTCCCAAAAGGGATGTTGACTATCAAAATGCAGATAGGCATTAAAAAGGTAAGAATGTATCCTTTCTATATATGTCAGACTCATATCTGCTGACCAACAATTTCTTGCACACAGTCATTTATTTTTATATTTATTTATTTACATTTGTTGACCGGGAAAGACTGACTGGACACAGGTCTTTTTTCAGCAGAAGCCCAAGGAGAAAAACTCCCATTACTAAGCATAGAATACAAATACTAGTAAAACTATAAAATACAAATACCTTGGGTTTTTACAATAATAAAAAAATACAGGATTGGATGGCTTGTAAAATAGAGCCATAGATGCTGGGTAACACAATGAATAATACACAGTAGGCAGTCATGGCACTACAAAAGTAAAAGTCCATAGGTTTTGGCCACTTTTACAAAATCCAAGGATTCAGATGTTTTTAAGAATGAGCCTTGGATGTTAACTAACACAATTAAATGGATACATAGGTTACAATTTCTACCATTTGAGTCCTTAATATGGTTGACAATGTTAGCCTGAGTCAATAAAAGGTGAAGACCAGAAGGAAATTAGTATTGTTAGTGCTTGCTAAGAGAAGGGAAGAGGTTGGACATCTGTTACTAAGATTATTAGATTGTAGTGTGGTTGGGGAAGAGTTGAGTATACACAATAGTTTTGGGTGAATTACTCTGGGCTGGAGCAGGAGCATAGCCATGAGTTTACTAGATAGGCTCTTAGAGTTTGTTTAAATTGGGGTAAGGGCAGCTGAGACACTGTATTGTTGGGTAGTGTGTTCCATATTTTGACTATGTAGTTAGAGAAAAGTGATTCACCAGCTGTGTTGTTAGCTTTTGTGGTCTGTATTAGTAGTTTACTGCATGAGCAAATGGGCCTGTTATGTGAGAGTGGGAGTATTTGATTTTGTAGAGCTGGGATCTTATCAGTTTTGTGCAAGACTTTGTGTGCAAAAGTGAATTGGTTATAGAGGAGGAGGTTGAGAAGTTCAAGCCAGTTCAGTTGTTTTAGAGCTGAACAATGATGGGACCTGAAAGGAGCAGCAGAGGCAAATTTTGCTATTTTATTATAGCAAGAGTCACATTTTGGTATTTCAGAGTTTCTGATATTTGTGAGGATTGGGGAGGCATACAGGAGGGTGGATATAAGGTAAGTGTGTGTGTGTGTGTGTGTGTGTGTGTGTGTGTGTGTGTGTGTGTGTATGTGTGTGTGTGTGTGTGTGTGTGTGTGTGTGTGTGTGTGTGTGTGTGTGTGTGTGTGTGCAATAGTAGACTTAGCTTGGTTAGTGAAGAATTGTTTATTTCTATAGAACGTTCCTAGTTTCTTTTTTATGTACTTTTTTATAGTAATGCCCAAAAAGTTAATCGAACTGTTACCCCCCTGAAAAGTATAATTCAAAAAACTATTGGGACAGTTTAAAAAATCAACAAACTGCTCCAATTCCATGATACTACCATTCCATAAGATGAATATATCATCAATGTTCCTCAAATAAGTCTGAACATGAGGTGAAAGCTCTTGTAGTTTTCCAATACCATAGAGTCATATTAGCAAAGACATGGGCTGAAGCTGCCCCATCGCAATGCCCCTGTTCTGCTTGTAATATTCCCCCTCATAGTAGACACAATTATTTGTGAGGATGATTTCCATACATTTGAATACATTGCAATGCCAAACGAATCTCAAAATGGTTCGACTGGTTACCTGTCACCATAGCCTCAAAAAAAATTCCGATCCTTCCTCATGTGGGATGACAGAAAAAAAATCTATAATGTCAACTGTAACAATCAGACCCACAGGCAAGAAGGTAATGTCAGCAGGGGTCTGTATTAAGGTATATTATTGAATAAGAATGTTGCAGACTTGTCTTTACTAATTCTTCTGCTGGAAGACAATATGCAGCTGTAAGGCAGTTATCTCTTGACATGATCAGGATATTTAAATCAGCAGGTTTGCCATGGGGAGATTTAGGGATAATTCATTCATTTTTGATGAGTTATAAAACTGGTAGCCACTCCTCTCCATCTCAGACATGAAATACTGCACTGTGACTGTTTTTTCTTTCACTCTGGCTACTAAAAGGTAACATCTTTCACCCAGTCTTATTACCTGCATCTTTTCCATTTTTGTAAAAGCTGCTTTAGAGGCACACTTAAGTCCTGTCATCTGCTATTTAAGCTATTCATTCTTATGTTCACCTCTTCTGTGATGCATTTTAGGCTGGTAGTCTTTGATTTGTTTTCTTTAATATTTTCATCATTAATCTTTTCTTTCCCTTTCCTGATTAGCTTTGCAACTTCAGAAATCTTTATCTTAAGCATTTTGCATTTAGAACTCCTTAAGAATTGGTTGCCTTGTGCTATGCCTATAGCCCAGATATCAATAATCCAACCTAAGGGGACATGTGATTCTCATTGTTCTATTCGATTAATGTATATATAATGTACATGGAGATTTTGGCAAGCTAAGGACAGGCTTGAGAAATCAGTCACAACCATACTGTGTACCAGCAAAGATTGTGGCTCAAGTCTTGCCTCAGTAGTTCCTGACCAAAATATAATACTAAGTTTATAACGTCCCTTTATTGGATGACAAGAAATGAGAAGGTCTTTACATAACAATGATACACTCTCCATGCTAGATGGAAGTCTCTCAATAGTTCATTTTTTGCCTGGGTTAGTTTAGGGAGACAGATCTGATCTACTGGTAATGCGTTGATAAAGGTGACAAGAGCTACTATTTATTATTTGCAGTGATCTTGCACTTAGGCCCTCTAATAACATCTAATGGTATATGCTTCTTGGAATTCTAATGAATCTACTTTATATTTTTATGCATAAAGTTAAGAACTATCCACTTAGCTGAGACTACATAATTCCACCAAACCAATCTCTTCTATGAGTAAAACAATTTATGTACAGCATTAACTTTTAGTGGGTTTCTGAGTGTGATTTTCCTTATGCCTTTATGCTGTCCATAAACAATGTAACTGTAGTGGGGACCCAGTGCCTTTAGCATTCCTTGATAATATTTTGCTCATGGTGTATGTCCAGATTTTGAGATAGCTGAGACAAAGCTGTATCCAGCAGTGTTCTCTCATCTGTCCTGAACCTTATTAAGGATGTAATACTTTCTCCTTCTGTTGTCCCTTGAAACTGGGAAATAAAGGCTATAAAAGGTATAAATAGTAACGAGTGGGAATAAAAAGAGAGGAAAAATAGAAGCCAGAACTTCTATTAAATATTATGGATGGAAAACTGGTATAGATAGTAAAATCTAATAGTAAATACACATTTATTATTTATTTATTTATTTTACGTTTGTTGACTGGGATAGTCCGACTGGATACATGTCCATTTTCAGTGGAGGCACAGGGAGAAAAGCTCCAAGGTAGAACATACAGTAAAAATCACAAAATTATTACAAGTTACACACAATTTACAGCCTCCAATTGAGCAAGCAGGTAATATAATCATACATTTTTAAAACAGTGTTGACAAATTGACTAGGCCATGTAACATGATTACAGACTATAGAGGAGGATCTAGTTGGGGTTTGAACAAGGACATAGCCAGTGAGTTTTAATGTATAGCTTGAGGCTTTTTTTTTAACTGAGTAAGAGAGGGTTCAAGAGTAAGATCAACAGGAAGATAGTTCCAGGTTTTGCCAACAGAGTTGAGAGTCCCCAGCAGAGTTGATGATTTTGGATGTTTGAACCATTTGTTTATTAGAAGAGCGAAGTGACCTCAGGTTGCTCTAAGGGTTGATGATATTTTAAAGTGCAGGTGTATTATCAGGGTGGTTGAGAACTTTATAGGCAATTATAAGTTAGTTGTACTGAGGTAGGGTAGGCCATTCTAGCCACCCCAGAAGACTTAGGTTGTGGCAGTGGTGGGTCCTATAGGTCATGCCTGTTGCAAATCTAGAAATATGGTTTTAACAGCTGGAGAGTTTGCTAAGAGTGGATTTGTTCAAATTAGTGAGTAGAGGGAAGGCATAGAGAAGATTGGAGATCACTATGTTGCATGCTGTGTTTATATGATATACTGCCCAGCCAATATCAAAAATACAGAAAAAGTATACTGGGGCAGAGGTATAAATTGAGCACAGATTACATTACCCATCTCAGTGCAATATGACTTCTCAAGTCGTTTGTGTGAGTGATCAGATAACTTTCTCAAAGGGGTATTAAAGGATTCTTTTCAATAAATCACTTATATAGTGTCTGCAATAAAAAAACCTTGGCCTGAAGTCATATATTAAATGCTGACCACATCAGCTCATTAGTTAAATAAATTGAAGTGACCACATGAAATAGGCATGTTGTATGTGTGGTGGCCTATAAAGTCCTATTCAGATAAGGCAAACTAGCATAGTCTGAGTAATGGAACCTGGCTACAGATTAAATCCCTATTAGCACCTCCAGTAAAGCTAGTAATATCTTAGCCGAGAGGCTGAAAGTAACTTAATCATCATTTCAAATGACTCCCGCTCCAAACAGATGTCTAGTAATATGGTAAAGCACTGTGCATGAAAAAGTGTCTGTCAATCATTAGTCCTTCCTCAAAATAAGTGGAAATCAGTACGCTATCCTCAGCTGTTTATGCCTGTTCTGACTGCATGCACCAGTGAGTAGGAATGAGAAAGCCGCAGGCTGACAGCTAATGATGAGATGAATAGAGACAGTCACATGGTTAATGATGTTTTGAGAATGTAGCAACAGACCTTGACCATCAAGCATGGCAGAACAATAACTGTTGAAAAAAAAATGAAATTAGACTATAAGATCAGTTCCTGCTAGCAATCAAAAATGCAAACAACATTCAAGTTCATTGCATAATATTCTTGTAGAGAGATAAAGCCCTAACTATGGTTCAGTCAACCAGAATTTGATTAGTGGCTGAGGCCGCTGAGGGATCAACAGGGAGGGATGGGCATTGCCATTGAGGGGAGGGCAGTGACATGGATGTCTCCTGTGATATTCCAAGGTGTAGGCTGGAGATGTCACATGGTAGGAGGAGTGAACCAACAACGAGGCAGGGGTTGGACATGGCTGATTTGCTGTTGAGGTGGGGTGATACACTGCATTGCCCCTATTGCACTCCTGCCTCTTGAACTCAATCACAAGCATCATGGGGAAGTGGGGAATGGGTAAGACTTTACTAAAAAAATATCCCCCTGAATGGAATGTGACTAGACAAGACTCCCAGGACACCTTTCATTTCCATGACTGGCCCCAGCAGGATTACAGAATAAGTCTGGGATTTGTAGTAGCTGGTAGATCCAGCATGGAAGTGCGGCAACCCCCCCCCAAAAAAAAGTTCTGTACATAATATTAATGGCAGCAATTTAAAGTGATAACAATAATTATAAGAACATTCATGGAAATGTTAATAGCTGGTACAAGTTAGTGAGTTTACCATGGGATACCATGTGACTGGATAGATAAATGTCCACCCATGTATTTACAGTATACTTTCCCTCTAAGAGCACATTAATAAGTCAATAGTCAAATCAAACAAGTCATACAGACTTTTAGTATTCCTACCACCCTAGAAGAGATGAAACAAGACTAAAGATCAGGCTGTCATATCAGCTAGCATTCAACATGTGAGATAACAAGAAATGTAGCGATTCACCAAACAATATTAATTATGCTCCTTTAGGCATGCTTATATCTTGTTTTCAGTTATAAGTCATGCAGGCATTACATTTGCAAGAGCATAAACTAAAGACATTATTATATTGCTCACTTGCTACAGTTTTAAATTAGAGGTACTACATTTAATGAAGGCAGCAACAGTTTTAAGAAGTTCCTCATTTGTCTGAGACATTTTATTTCTTTATTTGTAATAGACAATGTCAGATTAGGGAACAGTACTATGAAACCAGGAATGATAAACATTTTTACTCCTTAATATATGTGAATAACCTATATGTTACGCACACCTTCACAACAGCTCCACAGTAACACATTTTTGTCCTGAGACAGATAGATTTCAACGTTATTGCACCCTGTCAGCTGTGCCTCTCACAACATGCTCCCCAGTTTCAGCACCTTTGTGTTATATATTTTTGTAAATGTGGTGAATCTTGTGTATATTGCTTGATATAGATGCACATCAGTTGCACCTTGCATACATGAAGAATTATATCCAAAGTTAGTTAGATCATTAAAGACATCCCCACTATTCAGATGACCCACATACAGAAAGAGGAACAATACAGATGCATAATTATTGCATTTTTTTCATAATCCCTTTTTAGGAGCATAAGCACGGCATGAAGTAAAGCCACACAAGAGTGTGTGCATAAATAGTTCCATCCATGCCATTTCCTAACATGCCAGCTTAACAGGCTTTCTGCAAGGCACTGCTACAAGAACCATCATCCATCTCAAGAGATGGCTCCAAGCATAAACAGCAATTACCTTTGAAGGGGGATTCCTTCAGTCCCCCTTTATGATGCAAGCAAGCAAGAAGGCATCGGCTGCTCATTTCCTCCTCCCCCAGCTCCCCTTGTAGTGCTTGAGTCACTCATTGTGCTGGAATCAGTAACTAGACACCCTGCCCCTACTAAAGTGGACTGCCATAAATATGGAAGATTATAATCAGTGCTTTCATAGCCAGCACTGTTTGCTGTCAATACCTACAGTCAGACCTAATCTTAACAGTGGTTAGAGGCACTTAGCTAAAAGCTTGCTAAACACCCTTCTAACACCAGGAAGGTGATTAACAAAGCCTGTACTCCATGAAGGCTGTAGCCAAGGTGCTAGAGTGTTTTATTAAAATTTTATTTGGTTATATTTGTCCACTGCTATATTCTCTGGCAAAGTGGTTTCCTTTTTGCATTTTATTTTGCTTTTGTGGTATTGCTGATTAACAAAATTTGTCTTTTTCCTCTTTTTGGATTATGACTGCATTGTTCCATGCATTAGAAACAATGATTTGGGTCTATAAAATGTATAAAAAAAACAAAGAAAAAAGCACCAAAAGGACCGTGGATACTTTCTTTTAATAAAATTAATAAATAAAATCATCCAAAATAGTTCACGTTAAGGGCTTTCATCAAGATAATATGACTTCATCAGAACAATTAATTAAAGATATACTCCACATTTAAATACTCTCTCACCAATAACTGCAAACCAATCAATTGACTAATTAGTCAGCCTTTAAAACATTTAAATTGCCATATGCAACAAATGTTGGTGTACATTATATATATATAAATATATATAAATATATATATATATATATATATATATATATATATATATATATATATATATATATATGTATACTTAATAAATAAAATTCTCATACATTTTAAAAAACTCATACATTTTAAAAAATATGTATATATGTGTATATGTTAATATAATTCCTAATTTAACCAATCTGATAAAAGATTTTATCTGTGTAAAATAATACATTATTATAAAAATATTCAATTCAAGAACAGTTGTAATGTAACAGTGTCAGTAAATAAAGTCATGCCTGAAAATGTACTATAGACCCTTTCTAATTTGATTGGCCTTTTCCTTTAAAACTAGAAATATGGAGATATAATCATTTAACCCAGGATGAAAATTTGCAGCCAACCTGAGCTGCCACATTAATTCCTTTTTACATAAATGATTTTTACAATCTCCCCCTCTCACATCCAAGCTCACTGAATCGACAATAGCAAACTTAAACCCAATGTGTCCGCTGCAGTCCTGACTGTGTCTATAAAGGGCATTTGTTTCTTTTTGATGTTTAATTTCATACAGATGTTCATATATCCTACATTTCATGGCTCTCTCAGTTTTCCCGATATAGAACCCGTCACAAGTATTACACAATGCAATATAAACTATCTTGTTAGTGTGACAATTCCCTTTCCTAAAATATATAACACTTCCAACTCTATTGTTTAAGGTTAACGAGGGTACCTGAAGGATATACCCACATTGTGAACAACGTCCACAAAGTTTAGTGTTTCCTCCATCATGGGTCCCATCCGTCCTAATCTTTTCAAGTTTAACTTGATGTTGTTACGAACCTTCATGGAAAAAATTGGTTTCTCACCGATCTTCTTGTAAACCTCCTTATTCACCTTGAATATACCCCAGTTTTTATATAAAATCTGTTTTATCTGATTAGACAAGGGGCTGTGTTGAAAAACACATGCCTGATTGTAATTTCTAATATTAAAATTCAAAAGGGTGTCCGTTACTGGTACATCCCCAGCTTTATCACTTCCATTCCCAACGTCATCCATCTTAAGTCCAATCACAGCACTTGCACTGCCTAATAGGGGTTTATATCTCTTCCCCCATTCACCAAGAACCTCCTCAATAATGGGTTCCACTATGTGGGGGGATATCCCCTCTCAAAAAACATGTTCTTCAAAAATTCAAGTCCGTTTATTATGCCTTCTCTATCCGAGGTCATTCTAGCCACCCTAATTGCTTGGCCCTTAACTATGCTTTTTCTCTGATTTCTAGGGTGATGGCTCAAATAATGTAGGTAGGCATTACAGAAGGTCGGTTTGCAATATACATTGGATTTAAAACCCTAGTTGGTTTTAGAAATCCTCACATCCAAAAAGCTAATTTCTGATCTATTTGCCTCATAGGTAAACTTCAAAAATGATGTAGTTTGATTTAAATATTCTATAAAATGGGGTTATGTCTTCTTCCTTCCCCTTACATAGAATAAAAATATCATCCAGGAATCTTTGATACATGAGTATATCAGCCCGAAATTTACTGTTAAACACCCATTGTACTTCCCAACCTAACAGGACCAAGTTGGCATACAACGGAGCACAGGCAGCTCTCATGGCAACACCCCTGATTTGTTGATAGTACTCGCCCGAAAAGTATATAAAGTTGTTATCTAAAACATAGGCCATAATTTCACAAATCAGTTGGAGTTGCCCACGGTCTAAAGTGGAGCATGCCTATAAAATATCTTCAAAAAATTCCATCCCTTCAGTCCATATCTATAGTTAAAAAAGTAACATAACAGACCATAATTGTGGTCTTAACTGTCTCAGGAAGTCCCATGAGTCCTTAAGAATGTGTGGTATGCCCTCCAAGGTATGTCTACAACTTTTATCCACAAAAACAGCCAGGCTGTGTGTTCTAGACCCACTGGCCGCCACAATTGGTCTAAATGGTGGAGAACAAATGTATTTATGGATTTTGGGTATACCATAAAAAGCAGTAACCTTAGGATGTGCATTAACAAGAAAATTATAGGTTTCAAATGGAATTCTTTGTTCCAGTAAATATTCCTCCAAGTAACCATCTATACGTTGATAAGCTATATTACTTTGATGTTTTGAAACCTGGAGGTAATTCTTTCCATCAGATGACATCCTCTGCATAATGTTGATATAATCGTCAGTATTAAAAAGAACAATGCCCGCTCCTTTATCTGGAGCCATAATCCTAAGAGTCCTATCAGCTCTCAGTTCCTTCAATAAAGTTCTTTCCTGTAAGTTCAAGTTGGAATAGAACCTCTTTTCTTCTGCCCATAAACCGTAAATTTCCTCCTTAACAACTTTTTCAAAGGTACTTACCAAGGGATGTAAAGGTGGGTTATAAGTACTGTTTTCCTTAACTCCACCCCTTTGATATAAACCAATGGAATCAGGGGTGACCTCAGGGAACACAACCTGAAAATTTACCTTTCTAGTATAGAGATGTACATTTACCATGACATCAGCTAAATCTGGAACTTGTGTGAGGACAAATTTAAACCCCTTTGAGAATAAGGTGAAAAATTCCTCTTTGATTTCCCTAGAGGTGTAATTATCAATATTGAACCCACAATAAGAATTAATGATGTTGTCACTAGTTATTCAATCTCTATTCAATAGAAGTTCCTGCCCCTCCCTCGGTTGGAAAATCCTTTCCATGGATTCCCCTGATAATATGTGTTTTTCCTTTCCATATTCCTGCTGGCTATTCTTTTCGAGCATCTGGGAACTTGAAAATCCCCCATACTAGGGTCATTGTTCCCTTCTGTACTAACATAATCTGCATCCCCTTCATTGCCTTCATAAGTTTCACCTTGGACTGACTCAGAATAAGACCTTTCATTCTCCCTCTCATCTACATTACTCTCTGTATAAATTTTGTTAGTGGAGTAAACTTCATGGAGTTTATATTGTCGTACATCTCAGTTTAATTTGCGCTTTTTCTTATAAAATTGTCCATTGCACTTGTTTTCCACCCTATTAATTACTTTAGCATACAATCCTTTACATTGTTGGAACAACAAGTCTTCTAGTATACTTTTATTGATCCTGTCCATCTCATTTTCCAACCTTCATTTCATTTGCTCGTGGTAGAAAACCACCTTTTCCAACAATTCCAAGCCCCATTTGTCAAACAAATCCCCAAAATCATTAATAATAGTGTCATAATATAAACCAAAGGGAAATTTAAAAACACGTAAACCCTGTGGCACAATTTTCAAACGGATGCACTCATTAAAATACATGGTTTCAATCTGCAATGTTTTATATTTGTAAAATTTCTTTTCAAAAGCAAAAATCAAGTCTTTCAAAGAATTGTATGTAAAAATAGAAGAGCTCACATTGTTCACTTTCTCATTATTCACATTTTTCACTTCCTGAAAATTATAGTTCCTTTTCAGCAAATTATCAAACTTCTTAAACATGTCACCATCCTGTGTCAAAGGATGAGCCATCCCACTGGCATGGTGAACGTTATTAGACTCCATTGTCACCAAAGGAACAGCCTGCAAGGACTTGGTGTTTACAGTACCTTTTTTAGATGTCCTTGATGGACTCCCAGGCTGCGTACTGTCCTCAACCTGAATAACTTCAACGTCCTTGCCATTGTAAATAGCTCTGTTCGACAGGGGAACAGAATGTATCTGCTGAAAATTTGAAAAGCCTCGGCGCTGTTGATTAACACGCTTCCGTGGCATGTTACAGCTGCAATGATGGACTACAGCAGTCATGATGACAGCATGACGTTTCCTTCATTCACGGACCTCTCTATCAGAAGGAATAGGGTTTTACTCCTCTTCACAGGAGCCTGTATTTGGTTTCTCACTACTGGGAACCATCTCTAGAGTTCAAAAATGGCCTGTCTGTACCCCATAGCCATAAAACAGTTCCAAAAGTTTCAAGACCTCTCAGCTCTGAGACTTCCCTTTTCAGGTCAATGATCTCCCTGCCTGTACAGGGTTCACCTCGGCCAGTGTATTAGAAGTGTTCAAAAGATCCATAGGTCCCCACACTGCAATATACGACAAAAGACAATAAGTAGGTGTGCTGGTGCAAAAAATACCAAAACCCAAAGAAAAAAGCACCAAAGGTACCATGGATACTTTCTTTTAATAAAATGAATAAATAAAATCATCCAAAATAGTTCATGTTAAGTGCTTTCATCAAGATAACATGACTTCATCAGAATAATTAATCAAAGATATACTCCACATTTAAATACTCTCTCACCAATAACTGCAAACCAATCAACTGACTAATTAATCAGCCTTTGAAACATTTAAAATACATATAAGATGTATAATAGGAAGCATATAAATAGGATCATTATTATATAAGCGAATGCACTGAATTGCGAATGCTATATAATCAACCAACAATCCCCGAAAACCCAAAATGTCAAACACACGGATCAGCGATTTTTTTTTCCCAGGGAAAAAAATCTCTGAACAGACCCCCCCCACTTAAATATACCAACACAGAGATTACACCACAGTGGAGGAAATGGCAAAGTCATGAAAATGGCCCAGTGATTTTTTTTCCCTAGGAAAAAAATTGCTGTTCCGTGCTTTCGGTATTTTGCCATTTTGCTTAATGACATTCAACTAAACAGCATTCGCAATTATTTGCATTCGCTAAAATAACAGGGACTACATAAATAGAATACATTTAGGTGTAATTTGTTGGAATGATGGCTGAAGCTAGTTTCAGCAAATGGGTTTTGATTTATTTCCATTCACTGAAATTACCTTTGGAGAATCAATATAAATTTGTTTCTCCTTTCCTTAGTGTTTTGAAACTGTGGAGCTCCTAATAAAAAAAACTTTCAATCTTTGCCACAGATTGAAATTATACTGACATGTTTCTGGACTACTACAATTTATATGTGTAGGAAGAGTGGCACAAGTGACACCATGGTAGCATGACAGTTTTATTTTTGCCTAATCCTTGTTTCAGTGAATGCATCCATGTGATTTTATGGAACTATGTAGGGTGTAGGCATGTTTGTGCTCCCTCCATGCAACCATGGTAGGCATTTTACTTTTACAGCTTCAAGATCGTGCACTCAAGGAAATGGATTTCCACTGGGTATCTGGTGGGTAAAGGTAATCAGATATAGAATTTTCAATCTTCCATTCTTTGGTTAAACCACTGACTAAACTGGGTCACCAGTGTCCAGACAGACATCATACTTCTGTATCAACAAGGTGACCCCACAGTCGTATGACAGCTGGTCAGCAACAAACTCTTTAGAAGTCCATTTGCCAAGACTCCACTTTGTAAATGCTATGGCTTGCTCTTGTGGTCAAAAGTCCTTTTGTATGATAAAGCCTGCTGTAATATATGGACACTGAATACAATATATGTTTATTTACCTGTACTTTAGAGGCATATGCTCCAGTTCTGTTTGCTGATGTCCCCCTTATAACCCAGTGTTTATATATATTCTCCTTCCACACATTCATTTTTACTGTTCCAAGAATCACATTTACTGCCCTCAGACTTTATGTAGACACCACCTGTAATGAATTCAGTAATAATATTTGAATAGTGGGGGTAGGTACAAATATTCCTTGTATGGGTATGGGGAGCTTCATTCCCTGCAGAAACAAAATTGTTGTTTTTTTGTGTTGGATTTGTTTGATATTGTGTCACTTAGAACTTTGCTTATCATTTTCTGTACATCTAGATGTTCATTACTTGAATATTCAGACCTCCCCGTTGATGAATAGTTAGTCAAAATGTTGGAATCTATGAATAGTCATGCATCATTAATTGCAATTTCCTGTTAGCTGTTGCGTGGTTACTAGTCTCTGTGTGGAAAATTATGGAATGGATACGTATAAATATCAGAAATTACTTTCAGTGTTAGGCACACCACTGCATTCACACTTGGGTGTTGTTATAAATGTGTAACTCTCAAGATTTTTGATACTTCATGGTACAGTTTTGATCACAATCACGAACAACCAAGCAAAATGTTTATATTTTTTACATCATTATATACCAGGATATTTTTCCCATACACTGTTTACCTTTAGATTTGAAATCACATCCTTTAGTTCATGTGCTACTGTTTGCTTTGGTTATATAGGGCCACCATGAGTTCAATTTGTTGCTAAAACTCATTCCGCTTTAAAAGCCTAGTATGCTTACAAATTTCTTTTCAGTAGTTCTGAAACAAAAGCTATCTTCTGAAAGGGAAAACATCAAGTAGCATGTCTCTAAATGAGCGATACAAATCACATTTTTCTGTTTCTAATGTATATATTTGTCCTTGCACAGTGCAGTTTTTCACTCCCACCTAATGTATGACTCATTATGACTCATCTTCTTCTCCTTCCTGTATCACCCACAGTCACAGAAGCTTTCTTAAAATGTACTGTGTGACAGTTAAACTCTAGCCTGCTTTATAAATAAAAGTATGGAGAACTACATATTTATGGACTTTGCATACTAGTTTAAACAACCAAATGTTTGTGACTTAAGCGACAGCCAAAACAGCAGTTAAACAGATAAAAAGACAACAGTATTGAAGGTTCAGGAGAACCAGTTTATGTCTTAAATACTTGCCATCTTCTGGTTATAATCAATAAAACTATTCCGAAAAGTTGTAGAAGCTGATTTGCCTCCAAACTTCTTTATAATATATCTACTACTCTTCCAACACAGAAACCTTCCCACCCTAAAGAGAACAAAATTTAAATGTAAGATGGCAGTAGTGAGAAAGAAATATGGTTGTTTACTGAAACTGCATGTAATTTTCATGTTAAGTTCAAGCCTAAATGTTGGGGGTATGGAATTTTGGACTCCAGGTGTTCATAGCACTTGATCCTAATGCCATATTCTATATTTTACAGGATAAGAAATGAATCACTTCCTGGTACATGAACTCCATTGTTGCTATTAATTTGTTTACTTTTGATAACACTTTCAACCATTTCTTCTATAAAATGAATAGTATACTGCAGAATGTCTTCAGGTTTCTACTCTGCACTATCCTTTTTGATAAGGGGTCGGTAGCATGAGGCTATATGATGGAATGACTGTATTTTTTTCTCTCAGTCCATTTAGCTGTTGTGAGCAGTTCCAACAGTTTTTTTAGGCAGACTGAGAATTAGGAGACATGAAACTGCACCCATTTTAATAGTTGATGGGATGTTTTACAGAATATCCGGAGACTTGCCTCTATTATACTTCTTACTACCCTCAATGGAAAACATTTTTTTTTTACATTTAGTTGGAAGATGTTTTGTAGATGCATAAATCCTCACTGGTACACACCCTTAGTAGTGTGTCACCTTAAAATTCATCCAGCTTATGTATTACATGGATATGAGTAAACATAAAACATTTTATTATTTTGATGTATTGTGGTAGTGAAATTGTATGCTTGGAGTGACATTTGTTGAAAAAAAAAATAGATCAGATGATATGCTAAAGATTTCTGTACAACTTACCTGTATGAAAATATCATGGTACATGCTTGTATAAGTTCTGTAAAATCTAAGATTGCAGAGTGCACATATTGTTACAGCAGCACTCTAATATCGAACATTGTAAAGATATGACTGAGATGGATGTTTCCTGGAAACCTCACATATTATTACAGTAACACTCTAATATTAAACATTGTAAAGATATGGCAGAGATGGATTTTTCCTGAAAACCTCTGATGTTCATCGTATTGATCACTGTTGCAGTAGTCTTAGCTATATGAGTTATATCCTGACAAGGATATAATAGCCAATCAACTTCCAAAGCTTCAGGGCACCTTGCATGTGCCCAAACTGTCAGGCAGCTTGAGCTAAGCTGAATAAAAAACAAGTATGGGTACAAAGCCCTTCAGAGCTTTACTACCAACAAAGAGTACACTCTTCTGATGATTTCAGGCATTGACAGTTGACTTCTGGTTTCCATTGCAGAACAGATAAGTTCCTTTTGGAGAAAAAAAACTTCCACTTTCTTAATGTTTTTTATGTTTTATTACATTCCTCTTCAAGAAGGTTATTTTAACCTAGGAATGTTTTGTTTTAATGGACTGTCTCGAAACTGTAACATACTTTCCAAAAATGCTTTCATTTTCTATGGAATATTGTGCTTATTTTACATTTACTGGGCTCAAATGTAGAAACTTTATATCCTTGTCTCTCAAGCTAGTTTTTCACTATCTTTTTCTAATTGTTTCTATGACTTCATCTTGACCAGGGTGCTAGTCCCTCTCCGTTCGCCATCGCTACGCACGGGCTCACTTCACTCCCTTACCCTACCCCCATTCCCACCCACCCATTACAGTTTCCTTATACCTAACTATCCCTCCCCTTCCTGTCCCACTAGCCACTACAATTCCACTTCCTGCCTATTGCCACAACCACCTTACTAATCTGTCAATCTTGTCAACACCACTTTCTCTATACCACTGTCTCTCTACCTACTCTATCTGACCATATTTTATTCCAACATGTATTATTTTCTAATATCTTCTACACTACTCCTTATTCTCTCTATCTCCACCTCTTATGACTCCAATCTCTCTGACCCACTCCTATGTTCACCAACTTTTGACTCATACAACATATATCCAACTACTTCATCTTTTACTATCTCCCCTAATCTCCTTACTACCTCTACCTCAAGTCTATATAAACTATCCATAATACAGGTTTATAAACCTTCCCACAAAGCTAAGTCAAAACTATACAAACTCCATCTAGCATCTACTACATACTCTCTCCTCACTAAAAACCTACTTTGTCCTGGAGATATCCATCCCAACCCTGGCCCCTCTTCTCTCCCCAAAACTATCTCTATACTGCCCCCATCTTACTGCTCTAACAGTCACCAACCTCAGTCACAACAATCATCTTCATCCAAATGCTTAACTATTTACTCATTGAATATTCAGAGTCTAGCAGATAAAGTCACTGAGCTGCACTCACATCCTCTCCCTATCTGAAACCTGGCTCAAGCCACAAATCTCAAATAGTGAAATACTCCCACCAGGTTATAATATCTTCCGATCTGATAGACCTGTAAAAAAAGGTGGTGGCGTGGCCATCCTCTACTCAAACATTCTTAACCTCTCACCATACCCTTCCCCAATTCCTGACTTCCTCCCAGCTGAAATCATCATCCTTAACTGCCATCTGAATCCCCACAAAAAACTTGCAATTGCCTCTATCTACCTCCCTCCTGGTAACAATCTGCCCATTCTTGAAAACATCCTATCCTGGTTCTCCCACAACATACCATATGAGACACCTATCCTTGGTGATGTCAACATTCATTGGTCCAAACTCACAACTGAAACCCCCCAACTCAGTATCCATCTACACGGCTTCCACTAACTTATAAAATCTCTCACTCGCTTCCATAAAAATTCCACTTCCAGCTCCATCATAGACTGGATCCTTACCAATTCCCCCCACCAATACCACAATCCCACCACATTGCCTGACTCCCTCAGTGATCATCTCCCTACCACCATCTTAAGACACTACTCCCATATTCCTAAACCCCACCTTATCAAAGACTGTCGAAAATTATCGACTTTCAATTCATCCCACTTTAACTCCATTCTCCACAACATACATTGGTCCATCCTAAAATACCTCCCCCTAAATGATGCTGTAAGCACTTTCAATAGCATCTTCATGAATACTCTAAACTCCTTATCTCCCTCTAGGAAGATCAGAGTAAAATCAAACCATGCTCCCTGGCTCTCCAGAGAGACTAGGTCCCTTATGAAACAAAGAGGTCATGCTTGGAAAACCTGGACTAAAACTAAACAACCACCTTTTCTTCAAAAATACAGGCAACTGAGGAACCTTGCAAAAAAACATGCAACTAATGACAAAAAGTTATACTATAGCTCTGCTCAGCTTAACAACAAATCCAATCCTCAAAAATTTTGGTCAACTCTCAACAACATCCTCTATCCTGGAAAGCCCTCTAATCCCCCCCCCCCCCATACCCTAACTCTTCCTCTCAGGAAACAGCTACCCTCCTGAATAAACACTTTATCTCTTCCGTCCAAAATCTGGTAACCTCTAAGCCAAACTCTACGTCAACACCCACCTCTCCAAGTCTCACTAACACAATTTTTTATTTTGAGCCAGTTCCCATTACTTACATCAAATCTCTACTACTCAAGCTAAAACCTTGCTCTCCTTCCACTGGCAATCTATCTCCTACATTCCTCAAACTTGCTGCTGACTCAATTGCCTATCCTGTATCTATACTAATTAATCGATCTATTCTGGAATCAACTGTCCTCACCCTTTGGAAATCTTTCTTCACTATCCCTTTTCATAAAGGTGGAAACTCCACTGATCCCTCAAACTACTGACCCATTGCCATTCTGTCCCCCCTCTCCAAGATATTAGAAAAATGTATTCACTCACAAATTTTCAATCACCTCCTCACACACCACTTACTTACCCCTACGCAACATGAATTTCGTCCTCCCCCACAGCACCACCACTGCCCTCCTCTCCTTCACTCATATCATTGCCGAGGCCCTAGACAACAATAAACTCATTTCCTGTCTCTTCCTAGATCTCTCTAAAGCCTTTGATACTGTCTCTCATCCTCTACAACTATCCAAACTCGCAAATCTCCACCTATCCCCCTCCACACTTGCCTGATTTAATAGTTACCTATCTGTCAGGGAACAATCTTTCAAATGGCTCTCATCCTCCTCACCTTTCCTTCCCATCTCCACTGGTGTTCCCCAAGGCTCCATCTTGGGACCCCTTTTGTTTAACATCTTCACCAATGATCTTTACACCTCATGCAAAGAATCCTCCCTTATTCAGTATGTCAACGACTCCACACTTATATCCATCTCAAATAACATTCCCGAACTACACTCCATGACCCAACAGGCCCTACTATCCACTGAACAATGGCTCTCTCACAACCTATTGATCCTATATCCCAAAAAGACCAAACTCCTACTTTTCCTTCCCCGTTCTCTTTCTCATCACAAAACCTCCTTGTTTATTACATTTTCTAACAATACAAACATTCAACCTGATACCCACACAAAACTCCTAGGGGTCATTATCGATGACAAACTCAAGTTCAAACTGCACATACTCCAATGTATAAAAAAAACAAACCAGAAACTAGGTCTGCTATATTGGAACAAAAAATTCCTAACCCCTGAATCTAGACTTACCCTGGGTCAGGCACTCCTCCTCCCCTCCCTCTTATACACCACCCCAGTTCTTACCAATATCCAGGCTTCCACTCTAAACAAACTGCAACAGACTTACGATAAAATAGCCAGATTCATTACTAATTTCCCATACAACTCACACCACTGCATTTCTTTAAACTCTCTTCAATGGCTTGAACTTCCCCAGTTTCTGCTATCTTATCTATTTCATATGCTACACTCTATTCTTTATAAACCCTCCTTCTGTCCATCTCTATCTTCCTTAGTCTCAATCTACATCCCATCCTGACCCTCCATACTTCTAACCAACAATTACTTGATATCTACCACCCAAAAAGGTCAGTAGGCAAACTACTCTACAAACACTCCCTCGCCCATGCTTAGAACAAACTTCCCCTTGACTTACGTTTAATCTCCCACACCTCACACTTTAAAAATGAACTAAAAGCTTATTTTCTCAATTCCAGAACCTGCTCTTGCCATGACCCTACCTAGTCTTCCTTCTCTTTATGTACCCTCAAAAGGACCATACTTAGTACCTCATTACACCTCTCTCTCCAATGTGTCTACTATGCATTTGCACAATTCTATACAAACAAAAAATGTTTATTGTTGACCTATTGAACTATATCAATGTAAAATTGTTACTTAGCTTCTTTTTAATGCAACTTTAACTTTATGCATGTAACCCAACACATGGGAATCGTTTTGCTATAACTGCTATTATATCAATATTGTTTAAAATTGTACTTGTTTTAAAATGTATTACTGGAGCTTTTCTCCTCGGGTCTCCACTGAAAATGGGCCACAAGCCCAGTTGGACAAACCTGGTTAACAAATGTCAATAAATAAATAAAATAAATAAATTGTGTTTTAAAGTGCCTTTTACATGCTTTTCTGTTGGAAAATAACTTTTGCGTGCTGGTAGTGTTTATTGGCAATTGCTGTTTGTCCTCCTGTGAAAGAGGCTCTATTTTCAGTTTGACCATAAAACAGACTATTAGTCTCATGGCTGGTCTATTTCCATCCACAAAAAGTATAAAATAAGCAGTCTCTTCCACCACAGTAAAGCTAGCAATTTGCCAAGCGGGTGACTCTGCTGTGGCCATTTGTTGTACATCAGACCACTCTTCTTTTTCCCTGGATCCCGCTGGTGTAGTGCCTACAACCACTATGGACCAAGGGTTAGCCACATCCTCGGTGTCTGTCAGAGTCCCCTCAGTGGGCAAGGAAGAGCTGCTTTTGTTGATCCTGGTAGTGCTGTGCCCATCCTTGGGGAAGCTGCTGCTGCCATTAGTAACACAGTTGGCCCCATTTTTCTTGTCAAACAAAAATAAAAATAACAGAAAACCAATCATGTATCTATTCCTCTTCAATTTTCTTTGTATAGGAGTACTTTACTAGGTAAGGCTCTGGAGTTAATTCAGGCTATTGATTTTGCTTGTAAAATTGTTTCTGGGATTCTTCTTTTCCTGAAGAGATTCAACCATAACAAAACTATTCCAGGCAGGGTCAAGGCCTACTGTACCAGGGCCTTGTCTTCATCAGTGGCTTTTTGTAAAGGGTTGTATTCTTGAAATATCTTAGAAGCTGCTACTTGGTCCTCTATACATACTTTTACTATTAGTTTGATTCCTTTTCTAGGCCCAGATCAAACTTTGATTGGACCATTCTCCAGGAGTTCCTGGAGTGTTCTCCTTCCACCACCCAAATGTAGTTAGCTAAGGTAATCCACCCATATAACTAATCCTACTGCAACAGTGATCATTCAAACATCTACTGTTGTAGGTTAACTTAACTGTACCTTTACTGTTCTCTATGATTCACATGTATTATAGAAATAAATTATAGCGCTCTACAACAATTTTCAATCTATGTCTGGTTGCAATGATTTCTGGAAGCTATATAATGTTGACTCAGAACACTTGAAGTTGTTTTTGTGGTACATTTAAGCATATTGCTCGCATTGTTTTGAGGATTACAGACTTACATCCCTAACGGCTTCGGTAGCAGCAAGTCAAAATAACAAGAACTGTTGCAAAATTGTAACATTGATCTAAATAATGTTGGGATGGCAGATTTCAAAAAGTTTGAGGTTAGTCAAACAAAGCTATCTTAGGTCTGTATGGTTTTGGATGCTCACCTTGCACTCTTCTCAGGGTTCAGAAATTTTAAGACATGTTTGCAATTCAAACTAGAAGAATTTAACCAAAATAGAGCATACATTTCACCATAGTACAAACTAAATATGTTCCACTTTCAAAATAGCAAACTTCACAATACACTGCATTAATTTATATTGTATGTGTGTTTTAGGGTCGACATTCATATACCACAGACAGTAGTTCTTTCTCCTTTACTTATACGTGAATCAATGGAAAATTAACTGAAGCTGATGAAACAAAACATCATATTAGAATGGCAAAGTGACAGAAAAATTCATCTAAATTACCATGACTGCATCTGAACATCAGAGTTCTAGGGGCTTATTAATTTATGTGGCATTTTTTGTGCTATACAGGAGTAATCATTTTCAAGCAATAGCAGTATCACAAAGCAATTATAAAAACAAAGAAGATATTTTATACATCTGGCATATTAGACATTGATCAGTTGATTTCCACAAAGTAAACATATATATTTTTTTCCTATTTTACTGATTTTTGAGAAAAGTGATGTACCTCTCAACTTGATAGAGAAAGAAATCTGGGCAAAAAACATTAAAAGTGGGACAAAGGACCCAAAATAGGGACACTTTTTAAATATTGCCCTAACAAACTTAGAACGTTGATAGAATAAACAGGTTTTGCATTAGCACAAATTTTCTGAAGGGTATGAAGTCTGAAAATCAAATGTCTGTCCTTATTTTCTAACTTCAATCTTTAATGATTTGCCACTCATTTGCCAGAAAACCACAATTTTGTGAAAAAATGGACCAAAAATATGAGGCAAAAATGTGGACTTTCTGAGAAAATCTGTGCAGTTGAGAGGTATCTATGTAACTGTCAAGTGTTAAATTGATAATGATGGCAACTGAACAGAGTACTTCTACCACAGCATTTCTTATAACCATTACTACATACCACATCTACTGATTTGTTAGTAGTAGTTTTCATCATACATACGTACTGCTGTTTTGTCTGTGTTACTATACTGATTGAATCTACAATGCCTTGCAGTTCTATGCCATCTATTAAGACATTACAATTAATTTAATTAGCAACATTTGACATAGGTTTTACTACAGGTCAGAGTTGTATGTTTTCATAGCAGAACAGTATTTCTACTAGCACAACAAATCTGTTAGAGTCTTTATGGTCAGTTTGACACACCCATTTTCTTAAAGCCATAGGTCAAGACCTTTTGAATATGTCAGAGTTGACCATCTGGATCAATAAATTAACGGGGTCTATATTAGATGAACAAAAGCTTAAAATGTTGAGTACGGCATTATAGACAGCTTTAAGCAAACGTTCATTTAAGCGACAACTGAAATGCTTGAAAATCATGTGATCGAAAAACATTGTTTGGCCAACACCAACCACCTAGTGCCATATGTGATGTGTATGTGCTAACAATCTAATCAAAAAGTGAAATATATAACTCATCATAACTGTGACTATCATAGTATTTACAGTGAAGTATGCATTTTAGGAGTAATCCTGTTGTAACTAAATAAAATCACCCAAGTGACTCCCGATAGTGAAACACATACCCTTTTGTACACCTTTAGTAGAACTGCAACCGCCCTTAGAAACTGATCTGAACTGTACTCAACTTTGTTCTGCAAAACATTTTGTAGCCTTTCATATCTCGACAGTCTTCCATTTTTTGGGTGACGGAGGACATGCAGACTGTAATTTCAACCTTGTTTTATCAACTTTATTTTGTTCCCTAACTAGAACTGACAGCACAGAAGGAATATCACAGATTTGTCGTCCTAAAAGACAACAAATCCGTCTGTGCCATCCCTCAATATGATTTTGAGTATGTGGTAGAGGCAATGCATTTAACTGAGACATTCCAAAAGTTTACTGGAAACATAGGAAGAAACCTGGAACAAGATGTAAGCCGAGTTTGTTGTTTACGAACATGCCCTAAGATGTATATGTCTGAAAAGTAAGACAGTAACTCTTTCCCCTCAGTAGAAAATACTTTTGGCAATCCCATAAAAGCAGGTACAGCTTCATTTTCATTGAGGAAAGACAAAGTGATTTTCCATACAAACTAGCTAATCCTAGACTTTGTAACTTCCTCTAAATAGCTTGTGCAAAGTGTAATAGACAACCTTTGGAAATTACATCTGAAAAGTTGGTCTTAACACTCCGAATTGCTGCCATTTTAAAGTCTGATAAAATAAACTTAACTGAGACATGTAAATCAGCATCAGACAATAGATCAGAAATACACTCCCACATGAAGTTGTAACACTTACAAGACTTTTTAGTTATTAAACAGTAAACTAGTGGAACACACTTTCTATTACCACCTACTGATAACAATCCGTGGATGACCATTTGTAAGAAATACACTGTCCATTAACCATGTTTGGGGCATACTCAAATCACGTAGGTTTTGTGTTGTAGAAAACACTAGTACATGGATATTATTCTAGATGTCAACCTTCCTTTTCTGTACAAAACTGCCTTCTTTTAAACTACAAGTACTGGGGTTCATACTTTCTAAAGTTGTTGACATAGGAGTATAATTTATTAAACTCCTATGTCGAACCCTATTCACTTGCTGTAACATAGATCTCCTGCTAGGCAAAGAAACTGTACATTCTGCAGATGTACTTGCAATTATGTCATCGACAACTAATGCAGGAGTATCTCTACATGTACGTGCAGACTCTTTCAACTTATTACATCCAATGTATTTCTCTGTTTCACTTGCATCTGACGCATGATGATGCGCTGTACACTTCATTAACAGTTCACCATATAATTCACATTTAGTTACTGCTTGGCCCTTACAATGCTCTTTTAATTTAAACCTACAGCACCAATACTTTCTGTCCTTGATCACTTTTTCTAAATTGTACAAATACCCATCACCGTTTAAGATATCCTTTCCTTTCTTGGATTTAACACACTGGTAGTATTCTCCTACGACTCCAGGGGAAAACTGGGTGGTGTTTGCCATGGTGTAAAGGAATGCATATACATCACAGTTTAAGTGTTAGTTCAGGATAGTTTATAATACTAGGTGCGAATTAGAAATTAACGTTTATAAATTAATTTCTTTTAAATATATTAAATATATATGTGGGACTTTCTGTACATTACTATTTCATGGCTATTTTATGATATATACTTTATACAATTAGCTATATGTAATAATGCTTAGACAGGGTGAATGATCTGATGTCAGTCATTGGCTTCCTGAGAGATGGCTGACTATAACTTTTCAAAACTGTTTATTTAGACATTATAAGCCTTCACTAAGATGAACGTTCGCTTAAAAGCTGTCAGTAATGCTGTACTCACCATTTTAAGCATTTGTTCATCTAATATAGACCCAAATTAACAGTATACTTTAAGTTATGTTATTGTGACCTTTCTGTGTTGTTGTGAGAAACTGTCCACTTAAGAAACTTTTGAACTTGAGTCTCTGAAGTAAAACCAGCTCTGGCAAGTGCATCCTTTTTCACTTTATCATGATTCATGGCCCTGGAAATAATTTCCCTCCATGTCCATGAAGATTTTCAAAGAGTTTTCAGTTAAATGGGCAGACAAAATCCTGACACAGACAGCTCAATTCCATCCATCCCAGTGGATATACAGCTCAAAAGTGGTGAGATATGCCTTGAAGTCTTCCTTGGAGTTCAACTGTTTTAATGATGGTGTTATTCCTTAGGGTAGTATTTGACTTGGCTATGGTGATCATTCATTTGGCTGCTATGGTCTGTCATAACTGCTCTGCAGTGGTTATTTTGGAACATGGATTCACACACAGTTACATTAAAAATTTCCATCATACCACAATATCATATGTTACTTTTAGCAGAGTTGCAGAAACAATATCACAAGGCTCTCTCTCTCTCTCTCTCTCTCTCTTTCATTTTCAGTGGAATTGCACTCACGTTGGCAGCGATAGGTGTTAAGACTTTGGCATAACAGCTGGTGCTATAAAATGTCTGCATTTTATTCTGGTGTGAAAATCAATGTAGCTGGGAAACTAGTATTTATAAAAAGCAGTATGATTTATCATGAAAGAGGAAAGTCAAATCCAGGTTTGTCCAAGAAAATATGTTGGTCAAGGGCCAGATTATTGTCTGTATATGTTCCCATATCCCTGACTAATGGTTCAACACCTAGGGGTGTCTTATCGATGGTGGCAGTTTTCTCAAAAGGCACTGTAGTACATTTCTTGGCATTGAGTTGTAGTCCATGACTTTGGCACCAGTCATTTGTCTGTGTTAGATCCTCTTCTAAGGTGCTTGTGTCATGGGGGGAATCAAGTAAAGAAAGGCACACAAGTGGCGAGGCAGCACAATGTATTAGAGAAAGTCTTTATTACATACACAAATTAATGAGAGTAAAATGAAAGACTCATTTTCGTCCAAACCAAGTCAGACATCATCAGATAACACACATCAAACTGACAAATTCCTTTTAAAAATTAATTCAAAAAGATTCATCCAATCATGTGAACCCAATTAATTAAGCTAATCAGAACCACATACTGAGTAAATAAAAATCCATAGTTCCTTTAAAATATTTCTTCTGGAATGTCAAAGGTTTTCACAAATACTTTCACTAGTGTTGCTCATGTTTTGAACATACCTTAGAACCACTTAAACAATTACAGAAATAATATACAAATAGTGGCTCAGTTAAAAAGTAACTCAGTAAAAATTTTTAATGTAGAAACATTTTGTTTAAAAAAAGTAATAGTTTAAAACAGTATGTAAATGCTACCATCTAGTGGCCAAAAGATAAACCACATCCAAAAAATACATAAAGTGTAAATTTATGAGTAACTGAATGTCAATATAAAACATAAAAAAACATAAAATGCTGTAGCCATATAGCACCAATACCTAACTATTGTAGTGAATCTACATAAAAGCACAATAAATATTTTTTTACAGAACAATACAAGTTATCATAATTTGAGGTTGATACACATTTTAACTGATAGGTTATAAAATCACAGTATAACTGCTCTAAGTTTTAAAAGAGGGGCAATGCTAATATACTCATTGAGCCCAGGTGGTCTCCCAGAATCAAGGGTAACCTGCCAAAAAAGTTCCCGGTACTCAAGGCGAGCCTTCCAAGGGCCACCCCTGATGTCCGTAGGAACTTGCTCAACCACAAAGAATACAAAATTAGCACCAGCACAAGTCAAGGTGTGCTTATAGAAGGCATTATTCTCATTAGATGTCCTGATGTCATAGTAGTGCTCATATATACGCTTCCTCAATCTACGCTCCGTTTTCCCTATGTAAAATGCCTGGCATAGTGAACAGAAAGCCAAATAAACAACTCCGTTGGTACTGCAGTTCGAAAAGCACCCTTGGTAAGTGTAACATGGGCCTGGGAGATGAACCATTTACAGGTTACCTGTGTCCATTAGACGTGCCAAACCAGGGATGAATTTCCAGTTTCCCATACAATTGTCCAAGCTGCACTTGAATTGGGTTAGGGAAGAGCTCTGCTTCACATGGATGGGGAGCCTGTTCCATAGACAGAGTAGTCTCTGGGATACATACCTATCTCTCCAGCATGTCCTATTTATATCACAGGCAAGGTTCAAGTCCTTAGAATGGGTAATTCTGGTGCTGTTTATTTTGCAGATATGCAGGAGTTCCATCAGAGTGGGATCTGACAATGTCCTGTATGTCTGGCATAGATCTACCCCTCAAAAGCCTCTAGGAGACAGAATACAGGGATAGGACCCTGAGGCAGTCAGCACAGGACATATTACTTATGCCCTGTATTCTTTTAATGAGAAACCTCTGTGGATGTTCCAGTTATTGGATATGCCTTTTTAGGTATATGCCAAAGGGGGCATTGTACTCAATGATAGGTCTAATGAATGCCGAATACAGTGGAACAATGGCTTCCTTGGACTTAGGTGCCATGCATTTGTTTATAAGTTGCACAACCTAGAATGATTTCCTCACCACTGTAGACATGTGATGATCAAAGGCTAGATTACTATCTATGTGTGTCCCTATGTCCCTGAATACTGGGTCAACTCTAAGGGGTGTGTTGTCAATATGATAGTTACCGAGGATGGATGACTTCCCAAAGGATACTATTATGCATTTCTTGGCATTTAGATTTAGTCCATGGCTCTAACACCAGTTGTTTGTGTCAGCCCCTCCTAGAGAACATTTGTGTCAGTATAAGATTCAATGACAGCTCCTAATTTGCAACCATCTGCAAATTTAGTCAGCCAGAGACCACTGACATTGGCCTTGACTTATGAGAAGTAAATGCTAAAAAGGAGAGGTCCAAGGACTGATCCCTGAGGAACTCCACTTGTGACTGGCCTCTTTGTAGAGGTGGACTTCCCAGTTCTAACTTCCTGGGTCCTGTCTGTGAGCCAGTTGTCTATCCACCTGGTGACATAGGGGTGTGTACCTTACATCTGGAGTTTGTCATCAATGCCTGAGTGTGGTATTGTGACAAATGCCTTGACCAGGTCAAGGTAGGCAGTGCGAACGAATTTGCCTTCATCCATTGCTTTGGTGACCTTCTCAAAAGAAGTCCACCAGGTTGAGTAGGCATGATTTGCCTTTGATGAAACCAAACTGGGTTGGTTCCAGTGTCTGGAGGTTTACTATATCTCTTTTGATCATCTCCATGATAATTATTTCCATGGCTTTATATATGAGACTAATGAGACTTATGGGTCTGTAGTTTCAAGAGTCTATAGATGGCTCACCTTTGTGCAGAGGGATGACTGTTGCCCTTCTCCATTCATGAGGCATGAAATCTGTTTGGAGGCTACAGTTAAATAGTAATTCCAGTGGCCCTGATAAGTCATGTTTCATGCTATTCAGAAGGCATCCTGGGATTTTGTCTGGGCCCATTGCTCTTAGAGAGAACATTAAGGACCTGTTCCCTAGTGATAGTAGGGAGAGTTATATTTGATGATATTTCCTGAGGGAAGATTGAGGGGGAGACAGGAGTAAAGATTGAGCTGAATTTATCAGCCAGGAGGTTTGCAGTATCTTCTGGCTCAGTATAGGTGGCTCCATTTACAATGAGCTTTCCACACAATTGTGTATTGCCTTTGAGGTTCTGGACATTGCTCAAGGATGCTTTGTGGTTGTCCTTGGCCTGCCATGTCAAACTTACCTCAAATCTGGCTTTGGTAGACTTTATTTGTCCTCTGAGTTGTTTGTTTAGTTTGATTAGAGTGCTTTTCTCCAGATGGGTGCTACACCTCCTACTTTTTGCCATGATTTTCTACCTCCTGTTATACAGCCAACTGATTTTGTGATTCCACCAGGATGGCTTGTTTTTAGAGTTAGGTCTGTACTTCTTCCTGCTGGGTGCAGTTGCCTCTATGCAGCTATTAACATGCTTGTACAGGGTTTCTGTGAACAGTTCTGCATAGGCAGAAGTATTCTCAGGGTTTATGGGTGCTTGAAATTTTGCCAGGCTCTCACTTAATAGCAGGAGGTTAGCCTTAGAATAATTCTTGAATATGCCAGGTTTAGATGGGGTCCAGGTTTTATTTTTACTTCAAAGGAAATAATTTTGTGGTCTGACCTTACCAGGGAAGGCATTACAGTAGGGGGCGGGCAGCAGTCTCCCATATTAGTGAGGACCATATCCAGTATGGTTGGTGTATTGACTATCTGGTTCAGGGAGTTTGTGTTTACAAAATCCTGGAATCTCTGTGCATGTACATTTGGTGTCATATAGGATTCTCATTTAAAAGAGGGGAATTAATGTCACCCATGAATATGGTATTGGATTTAATGGTTAGTGTTTCTAATAAGTTTGAATACAAGGCATTGATTTCCTGGGTCATAGAGGGGGGCCTATAGCTTGCAAGGAAGTGGTATTGGATTTTGCCTTTGGTGATTTGAACATGGAGCAGCTCAAGTGCATTGTCCTGTTTGACCAGCCGTGGAATATATTTATTTTTGATATTAACAGTGACACCTCCACCTTTAGTCCCTGCCTGTGAAGTAGCTGGCCTAAATATGTGGAAGGCATTACAACCTTGCACTGTTGGTGTGCTCTCCACAGCTTTAAACCATGTCTCAGTGACCGCACAGACATCAGCATTCTCTAGAGTAAAGAGAGCTTCTAGGGAGTGGAGGTTTTTGTTTAGACTCCTACCATTGAGCAGTAATACCTTTAGAATTTCTTGGGTTTTATTTGCTATGTCAGAAGTACTTTCAGTCTGGCATTACCTAAAAAAGGTACTATGCGGTAAGACAGTGTTTTAGCCAATATTCAAAAGTCTTCAGGTGAGAGGTGCAGAACATTCCTGGCAAAGCAGCGTGGTATGTTGACAATCTCATTCCATGCTGACAAATATATGCTTAGAATGACACCAGCAACTAAGCCAGTTATTAAAGTCATCATCTTTTGTTCGTATTGTGGCATCATCTTGCAGAAAGTAAAATGCTGCTCAATGCTAGGCTCATATCAGTCTGAGACACATATTCTGAGAGCTCCATGATGTCTCTCTTCATATAGTCTAGGGAGATACATCTCAGGTCATTTACTCCCACATGGAGTTTGACTGAGTCATATTGGTAATTGTGGTCTAATGACCTGAGTGCATGCGTAATGTGGTGGATCCTAGCCCCTGCTAAGCAACTGACTGTAACTTTCTACTTACTCAGCCTGGTGAGAGGGACATCAGTGTGTCTCATGATGGAGTCTCCAATGACTAGAATGTTGGATTGTTTGGTGACTAGCCTTATGCACTTAGAGGTAGAGTCTCCATGAGATGTAGCTCTGTGTGTTGATGTGGGTGTTGTTTTGAAAGAGCACATTTAGGGCTTCTGAAGATATTTGTTATGTATACTTTGCCTAGGAGGTCTTTGTGGTTTAGGAAGGTTACATGTAAGTGGCTCAGCATATGTGGGTCCATATGTCTGCTTTGAATTGTGGGTAATGGGTGCAGCATGTGTACTGCTGACAACCTTATTGACAGTAGGAGTACTTTTATGTGAGAGCACATCTCTCACATACCATATCAGTTTTTTGAAAATTAACTGGTTGTTAGTAAACATGAGACAATTTCTACATTGCCTCAGGATGCCCATATCCACAAAGCTGGTAACAGAAACAGTAAGAAAGTTCATATCCATGGCAACAGGCCCTTTTTTATTGATTAAGACTGTTGGAGTGAGAATATCAATCACTGTAAGGATTATGGGGTTTGTAAATATGTGGACAGTGTTTGTCACTGCAAACTAGTCCTGTGTGCATCTAGGTATTGAATACATTTCAATTATGCTTTTACAGGAAAAATGTCACTCAAGGTGTCTGCATCTGTAAAGAGCACTGTCAAACACTTGAGGGGAAACTAATATATAGACCCTAAAATTTAAGGATGAAGTATTTAGGTAGATATTATGAAGTTAGAAACAAATCAAGCAGTGCTTACGGAAAACAAAGAATTAGCTTGTCAAGAATGATGAAAAGAGGGGAGTCACATGAATGGCTACTGCCTGGATACTACTAATGCTGGTCTAGCCACAGCTTCACTCTCTTGGGATACAATGCTCCTTTGCTTCTTCTCTCACCAAAAGCAAAATATTAGCACCAATCCGAAGAAGAGAAGAAGGCCACAGCTTGTTTGGTGATTCACAGTCTTGCCCCAGATGATGCAAGGGTCTGTAGGCTTGTAGCCATTTCCTGGAAGATGCCTTGAATAGCGACTAGACCTATCAGGTACGTTAAGCACAGACACTCACTCTCCAATCAGAAACAGTCAGGAATCAATACACTCTGCTCTTACTCTCACCAGGATCACAATATAAGCACAGATTCCAAGCTTTCACCGATAAAGCAGTTATTAGGCTTCCTGGTGAGCAGCAGTCTCCAGGAAATAATGTCCCTGTACTCCTCCTCTCACCAGGAGAAAACAGAAGCACTAATTCCAAGATGACTACAGAGAGGTGGAATGAGTGCTTTCCAATAACTGGTGGTCTTGCAGTAGATGCTTAAAGGTAAGATGAAAAAAATGGTTTATCCTAAACACTGCAGTGTGCACTAAGCAGTTAGATACAAAAGTAGGTAGCTTACGTTTTAGCTGTCTAAAACGTTAAGTTTTAGTGCAGAGCCACTATTTTTAAAAGAGCAAGACATATTGAAAGGGGGTGGACACTTTTGTATTCTGGTACTATGGAATACAGTAGGATGGCCAATAAATTTAAATAGCTGAAGGGGGGTGATTTCACAAAAGGATAAATTTTGTGCTTATTCACACCAGCCAGTGAAAGAAGAGAGGGAACGAGATATATGGTCAAATTAACATAAATATCAGGCAACTAGAAAGACAGTAGTGTTTTAGAACACAACAGTAACAGGGTGGGAGGGTGATTCTGTCTGACTCGCTAGAGACAGAGCTGTGGTCTCTTTTCAAGTTTTAATATGCAGTTAAAAGCAGAATACAAGTGAAACACAGTGTAATGAAAATAAATCACAGTATACAAAATATAAAAGGCTATAAAGTAATATAAAATACAAGAAATAAAAAGCAAACTAACCTTTACCTCACAGCAAGCTGTGGCAGAGTCTAGGTAAGCCTTTGCAGTAAAGCTTCTTTTTTTTCTTTTACCCAACCCTTATCTCTCTTATCTCTCTTTTTTATTTTCTGTTGTGTGTCATCAAAATGTCTCCATGGCATACATCTTTAACAAATCCCTAAATGCTTCACAGCACAGTGAGGTAGGCTACCCCACTGGGTCAGCCTGTCTCCCTCTCCACTGGCTCCTGCACCGACCCCCAGAACATCTGAGACCCTACCTGGCAGCACTGTCTCTACTGCTCCTACACTACCTGAGCCCTCAGGTAGTACTATCTCAGCAGCTGGTTCTGTGGTACCATCTGGGAGTACTAGCAGAGGTGGGCATTTCATCACCCAGCGGGAGATGCCAGGGTTGGTGCATGTGATTGTGCACTGCACTATTGGTGTACACCTACCCTGGAAAGAGAGGCTGCTCTCCCTCATGGTCCTTAGGAGGAGAAGACGGCAAGCACTCCAGCAGCCAGTCAAGTAAGGAGACAATGATGATAGGCCTGCAGGTGAGGACTAGATTCTCACTGTCCCTATATTTGATGGTCATGAGCTTGCATTGACCCCTCCCTTACCCCAATCATGGTGTCCCTCAAACTTTTGTATCCCTCACTGTCCTTGTCTGTTGTCTTGTTTGTCCTGTTTGTTTCCATTTGATTCCTCACCTAACCAACTTATCTGACCCAGAAATCCCAGCATCCCTTACCCAGCATTCCTCTCTTACTGAAGTAACAAAAAAATGGACACCTGTGCCATGAAAAAAATGTCATCCCATACATAGCTCTTCATTTCACACGTGTCTTCTTGACACACTTGAGTCGGTCCAATTACTGCAGAACTTTATTGCATTGTTGTCACCCCTTCTGTGGGTGTGACAGTCCAAATTCAGCTAATATTCTGTACATATTTTAATTTTACCCTGTTGAAGAAATGGATAGCTATGGTTCTTTCCTACCTCCTTCCTGCACGTTGCTGTATTGCTTTCCCTTTGTTCTTCCCCCTGCTTGCTCCCATTTCACCACTTTCCTATCTACCCCATTTTAACATCTATAATCTGGTCAAAAAATAGAATCATCCACAACACACATAAGTACCAAAAAAAAAAACAACCCCCCCCCAAAAAAAAAGCAATGGAGCCTTTACTTTTTGGCCTCTATCGTGTACTAATGCCAAGCGATGGTGAAGGGATCTTCTGTGGTGCAGTTACGTCCACACAATGCTGCTTTAACATGCTGTGGTACTTCGACACACAGTAACACATGGTGAATGTAGTATAAGGATTCATTCCCTTGAATTATCACTACT
Organism: Protopterus annectens; assembly: GCF_019279795.1. Lineage (NCBI taxonomy): Eukaryota > Metazoa > Chordata > Ceratodontiformes > Protopteridae > Protopterus > Protopterus annectens. Next base: position 448,980,052 of record NC_056749.1, on the reverse strand, counting down.
TATTTAAATGGATTACACATACCTGGATTCAAACCCTATAACATCTGGGCTCAAAAAGAAATGCGTCATTGCATTTATACCTGCTGCCACATAGTCAGCTATGGAGCAGGTGTGTTTCATATCTTCAGTACTGAGAAGTCTTAGAATTTTAGCACTGAGGCGCATATTTGTGCACTGCTTAACTAGGTGCAAACAGGAAAGCAGTAGAAATGTGTATCTCGCATGCACACTTTGCTAGCCATTGCACAAACCTACTGCTCAGCAGTGCCCTATGAACAGCGGACAATAGCATGTATTACTTTTGTTTACTGCCATTTAGTGCTCATTACATGAAACTACATGTGGAAACAGAGAAAAAATTGAAGGCCCTATCTAAGAAAATGTCACATATTTAGAATGCAGCCATCTGTCACCTCTCCCCATGCACTGCAACCCTGGTCTCTCAGAACTTGTTCACAAATATATCAACTAAGTTACATAAATTAATAACAGATATTGTGTTATATACCATGCACATCTTTAGAATGACAGTACACATTCAGATTTTCCAGTACTTGTAGTAATGTGGACACCTGTTTGCATATAGTTTCTAAAGCTTCCTCTTAAAGTATACCTGCACATTGGAACACACCCACCAAATACTACACATTGCACACTCATCAATCTGGTAACATGCAGAACTTGAAATATCTTGACAGTTGAACATGCCTACATAACCATTTCATGCTGTCTTCTCAACATCTTCTCTCCAACATCCAGTGCTGATTTCATCCACTATAAGTTGTCCTGCAGCCTTGTAAAAGTTAGCCTTATGCTGTGATGCTTATGTAAAGTACTGACTTCTCTAGTCAGTGTACTTAGATAGGTAGAGTTTCTGTTCTCACCGCAGTCAACTGGGAGGTGTGTGTGTGTGTGTGTGTGTGTGTGTGTGTGTGTGTGTGTGTGTGTGTGTGTGTGTCTATCTTGTCAGAAGAGCATAGGTGTGTATTCTACGGTTACCACTCCAGTCCCATGGATTGCCAATATTTTTGCATTTGCATATGCTTAAACATCCATTTCATGTAGGGCTCCCAGCATCATCTCTCCAACATTCATTCCTGATGTCATCCACTATAAGTTGTCCTGCAGCATTGTAAAAGTCAAACTTGTGCCTTGGTGCTTGTGTAAACTACTGAGTTCTCTAGTCTGTGTGCTTAGGTAGCTAGCGGTTCTGATCTCACTGTAGTCAACTGGGGTTTGTGTGTTTGTGCATTTGCTTGACATTACACAGAGCATTTTACACCAGCATGTGGGACATTGCTATTACAATTTTCTCCTCACCAGACACTGCTGATATCATCATATGTAAACTGTTGACTGACACTTGCCTTAAATACAGAGTTATTTAGTCGATGTACTTAAGTAGGGATTCTGTTCTCATTGCAGTCAACTGCTGATGTTTTCTCCTATAGCTGATTTGCAAATGTGCAGTATTCCCATGAGGGCCAGGTTGGAGACTGGCCTGTAGGCCAGGCACAAGTCACCTCATCCTATACGATACAGATTACAGTGACAGGGCTTTCATTCTACCCACATACATCATGGTGTGGTTTGTAATCCCTGTATTGTCTGGGTGAGGAACCCTGTGGTCTCTACAGCTGCTTTAGGTGTCTGGTGAGGTACATGCAACAGGGAGCATTATACTCTATTACTGTTCTGATGAGGTGTAAGTACAGTGCAGTTATATCATCCTTAGACCTGGATATGATGGACTGATTTATGAGGTGCATGACGTAGCCTTTCCATTTCACTGTGGACACTTGGTGGTAAAATTTCAAATTGCTATCTACATGTGTTCCCAGGTCTTGCAGCACTAGGTTGCAGTATAGGTGGAGTGCTGTCAATGCTGTAATTAACATGGAATTCCACTTTGCAGAAGCCTAAAATGATGTCACATTTTTGCATTTATTTGTAGACCATGTGGCTTTGGCACCAGCCATTTGTCTGTGTTAGCACTTCCTGTAGTATGTTATCATCACTGGACTCAATGATTGCACCCAATATGCAAGAATCAGCAAACTTGTTAAGCCAAAGTATATGACTTTAGCAAGGACTGTCGAGAAATAGATTCCAAACAGTAAATGGTTAAACACAGATCCTCGGGCTATGCCAGTGGTGGCAGCTCTACTGGTAGAGGTTGATTCACCAACTTTCACAGTAAGTGTTCTGTCGGTGAGACAACAGGTTAACCATGTAGTGATGTAAGGGATAATCCCCAGCTGGGAGAGTTTCTTAACAATTCCTGAGTGGGGGATTGTGTCCAAACCCTAGCCCAGATCAAGACATGCAGTATTTACTGACTTACCTTCATCCAGGCCTGTCACACATAATCAGTGGGCTGTGACAATATCACAGATAATGTATAGCATAACTCAGAGCATACACCTACCTGACACAGTTGGGTAAACACTTCAACACACCCTCCACATAGACTATGTTCCCATAGAAGGGTGTACATCAACATACATACATCTAAGTTGAGGGGGACAGCACCTAATGCATGCATGTATATACACATTCTGACTTTCCTCATCTGTGAGGTAGATTAACATATCATCATAGATCTCTTCTAAATGGACACTATTAATATCCCGGCTGTGTGCAGCACACGTGTGAGCTGTTAATGTTACATCCATGTCTGTTACATCTGATAGATGTCCTCAAAGAGGCCATCAAGAGCATGCATGATGACACTATCATCCTGTTGAACTTGATCTGGCCAAGGCAATTGACACAAATCCACACTGAGGTATTCACTCTACACTGTCAGATGTGGCCATAAACACCTATATCACCAAGTGGGTGGACCACTGGATCACATATGTGGCATCTAAATATGTTACAATGTGTGGAGTGACCTATATCTTGAGTCCAATGATCAGGTCCGTACATCAAGATTGTCTGAAAGGACCCTTTCTGTCCATTATTTAATTCACAGATGTCAAGAATGACATACTCATCCTGTGTCCAAACAGCTGTCTGGAGGACTACAGATTGTGGGCAATCACTGACTCCATCTGTGATATTAGTATCATACAAACAGTATAAACACACCAAAGACTGCTGCCACAGCCATTACTACACATGAGATGAAACAAAAACATGGGGAGATTTGTTACATTATGAAAAACACACACACACACACACACACACACACACACACACACACACACACACACACACACACACACACACACAAACACACAAAACCAAAAGGTAATGTAGACATCACACCATATAAGCAGACCAATTGGCATGATCTGTGTCCTTGGGTAGATGGTACGTGGAGTGTCCACCAGCATGTAGCCACAGTGGTGACTACTCCCTTGTACGTAACACAAGTACTGAGTATGTGCAGGACATACACATCAAAGGCCATAATACCTCCATAATTCACAGACTTCATTGCACCAATAACTGAGTACAATGTGCCCTTCTTCACGTACCTCCCTAAACATCTTCCACTGATTGAAGTGTGCCACCTTTGCCACAGTGAGCTGTCATACATCTTATTACCCATACCTAGATATTCTTTTCATTGAATAAACATTACTGGATGACGGTGCAGAACACCCATCAAGGTGCTACTCCAGATGTTTGTGGGATACCTGTTCTGGTGATGCACACAGTACATACATAGCTGTTTGACAACATTGATGGCATGAGTTACTTTCCTTACAGTGTGGATTGTGCTCTCTCTCTCTCTCTCTCTCTCTCTATATATATATATATATATATATATATATATGTATATAAAATATATGCCATGCACACCAGTCAACTAGCTGCATACAGGTATAGCAGGGTCCCTCCTAACACCTCCAGTAGATGTTTCATTGTAAGGACAGTGTGCTTGATTACCCTCATAGATTGCTGACATGTCATAATAGTTGTACAAGTGTGTTCATGCAGAACCATCTGTGATCACTCAAAATCACATATGTTGTATTAGAGACATGGGATTAATGGTGGTATTATTCTGATATTGTCCATGACTGTGCATGCTTCTTTTACTTCTGTTCATGAGCCTGTAACTGTGTCCCGCTTGTTGGAGACCACTGCTGACATTACACTCATATTCAGGCAAATCAGTTTGCACAGCTTCACAATATGCACCCAACCCCAATTGTATATAACATCCCTTATAGAGGTCCTCTCCACTGTTCATCTCAGGATGCTTATCGCACAAAGACATCTTCTCCATTTTTATGTCACCTTGTGTGACAGTCACATAATTAAACATTTTCACTGTGCAGTCCTTACTGTATCATGTTGATATGTAATTACTGTTCCTCCTACAACTGTCTTCCATTTACATGCCCTCATCTGCTTTATATTACAATGTCTCACCTGTCGTCTTTCCCTGATCTGTGTCCCCCTATTCAGTACACACACTTCCCCTGAATGTTTATTTTAAATGGCAGTCCATGTACCCTTAGAAATCATTTATACAACTTTTGTACAGAATGTCTGGAATGGGATTTCACAATACTCTCCACTATATACACTGCCCTGTACTGTGTTTGGACCATATACATTACTATATACTGTATAATAAACCCTGGTAATCACTGTGGTGTTCTGCACAATCCCACTAAGCTAGTTTGCTCTATGGTAAATAAGTTTGTTATTCATGTTGCTTTATATGGTTTCTTGGCTGACATCACTGTTGCTATCCACAGAACTGCACTTATTTGCATTTAAATGGAGTTTGTGGCGTGAATATGTAATTGCCACTGCTGCTCACTGCACAAACATGTAAACTCCATGTAGGCTTGGCGTGAAGCCTACATGGAGTTTATTGAATCTCACAATTGGTCATTTGTCAACAAAGATGAAATGTTTTTCAGCACAAAGCAACATTGCCTCTGCATTTTCCTGCATACTAATTTTCTGAAATTAATGTAATGAAGCACTCGTTTATTACCAATATTAACTGAAATATCTGTCATTTTGTAACTACGTTACACCAGTTTATGTGCTATATCATAGAGTTACTTCACTTAATGGAAAAGTACTAAGAAATTATGCATTTACCTGCAGAAGATGCATGTTATTGTCATAGGGATGTAATTGTCCCCTTTAGTCAGCTCTTATTAGACCAATCATTGAATATAATGCCCCCTTTGGCATGTATCTTTCTGGACGGATGTACCTTATAAGACCAACAAGCAAAAATACCGACAATGTGATCACTGACACCAGAAAACCGAAAGTTCAAAAACACGAAAGTTCACATGCCCGACAAACCACAATCCCGACAGTCAACAAAACAAAACAAATTCGCTGTTCCAAAAAACACACACACAACACAAGCACACCAAAAACCTTACAAACCTACACTAAACCTTACATACACAACTATCTATGCACTAACCTTAACCCAAAGCCTAACGCTAAGGTCCGTCACTATTGCACACGTACCTTACCCGCACCCTAACCCTAAAGTCCGTCACTATTGCACACTTACCTTACCCGCACCCTAACCCTAATGTCCGTCACTATCGCACACTAACCTTACCCGCACCCTAACCTTAAAGTCCGTCACTATGACACACTTACCTTACCAGCACCCTAACCCTAAAGTCCGTCACTATCGCACACTTACCTTACCCGCACCCTAACCCTAAAGTTTGTCACTAACGCATACTTACCTTACCCACACCCTAACCCTAAAGTCCGTCACTATTGCACACTTACACAGTTGTGCTCATTTCACATGTCGGTGTTTTCAGCATCGAGATTTCAAACTATCGATTATTTTCGTTGTTGGTCTTCCGGTGTCGGTGATCTCATTGTCAGTGTTTTTGCTTTTCAGTCTTATCAGGTAGACCTGTCTGGACACATGCAACAACTGGAATGCCTGCAGAGATACCTTACTAAATGGATACAAGACCTAAACAACGTGTCCTACTTGGACCGACTCAAAGCCCTGTCACTATCAGCTAAAGCTATGTCAAACCCAGAGCTGTTGGACATGCTACACCTAAAGAAATCCCAATCCCTCCGAGCTACATGCTCTAACCTTGTCACCACAATAAACAGGACATGCTGGAGGGATAGATTCCTGTCCCAGAGACTTCCCATACTCTGGAACAGACTACCCATCTATGTCAAGCAAAGTTCTTCATTAGCACTCTTCAAGAAAAATCTTGATGAGTGGATGGGAAATAGGAAATACACCCCAGGGATCACTTCTGTGTCTCTGCTCGACAGTGGCACAGGAAAATAACTTTCTTGGGTGGAGTAAGCCAGTGAACCTTGTTGGCTAGGCTTACATAGGCCCTTGGGCTGATAGCCTAGTATCTACCTACGAACCTATGAACTATACTTGGTATCCTTCAGAATCGTAAGAGGTGAGCTGTGTCTGGCATACAGACATCGTCTGTCCCATTACTAATGGATTTACTGCTCATTAGCAAGTCAGATGGTGTCAGAAACAATCAGTCTAGGGATCTAAACCTCTTCTGTAACATCAACAGAATAGTTTGGAGGGACAGGTGTATTTCACAGAGGACACCTCTGCTATTGAACAGACTCCACATCCACATAAACAAAGTTCATTCCCGTCCATTTTTAAGAGCAACTTAGATCTATGGATGGGGAACAGAAACTTGCCCCAGGACAACCTCCTATACTAGTAATGGACAGAGGCTGCTCCTAAATGCTTTATCGCATGCATGGGTCCCTTCAAATTATCTATGGTATGATGCCACTTATTCTTATTAGGAGTAATATGTAATTACCAACCACAGGATCAGTAGGCCAATCTATAACCAAATGGAATAGGTTATTTCATGCACAAAAAGGGAAATTGATTATGTTTCAAATTTCCCACAATGGCAGCTAACCTAGTACTTACCTATGAACCTATGTGAGCGATATAGACATCAGCCATTGTTCCATTCACTTTCTATGAGAGATATAGACATCAGCCCTTGTTCCATTCACTTTCTTTTTATCATATTATATGCATTGCCATCAGTGTTTGTTCCACTCCCAAATTGCAGTCTGTAGAAGACTGACTGGACAACTTCATGAATTAAGCCTTTGAACTGTAAATAAGCTATAATCTGTTGAGCTCAAGTTGTGCCCAAATACCTCCTCACACATATTGAGGAACTCATATAATAAAGCCAACACTATAGAACTTGGTTGCAATAATAATCTGCTAAAAAAATGACTCATACCTCTTTTTAAAAAAGAACAAGTATGTGAAACAAACAAAACCACATCTTGTTGTTTGGCAAACTATACAGCCTCATTTCATATCAGTCAGCTATCGACATACCACCTGATATTTATCAGACACTTAATTTACTGTGAATTTTAGTAATAAAAAGATAAAATAAGTAGCTCACATGGTCATTAAGTAAGCATTCATATAAACTGTAAGAACTGAAGTGAGCTAGAAAAGGTCACAAAGTGGTTTCCTCATACAAACGTACTAGTTCTGCATTTTGTTCTCTTGATTCTCTTCAGAATTCTTCCTTATTTTTCTTCCCCTGTTTTGTGAGTGCATTTGCTGATTTCTTTGCTGTTGTTTTATAGGCAATGAAAAAACTGGGAAAGCAGGCACATCCCTCTGTTTCTGCAGTTCTCTCACCTTCTTCCTCACATCCGGTCCAAGCACATCACTTCCTGAGATGGTAGGAAGCTCTAATGTAACATTAGTCACGCCCACTGATGTAGCGACACTATTTGATTGGTCGATGTTAACAGTTCCCACGATCTGATTGGTCGTCAGGGTGGTTCTTGGCCAAGCGGACACCTCCCCTCTTTTGAAATTGGTAAAATCTCTATGCAGCTTCTTCTTTTTCTGTAAAAGAAGTGTCTGCTCAAGAGCAGAAACCTGTGCAATCAAATTTTCCACAAATATGTTTAGCCTAACTAACGGCATCAACACATTCAGTCTCTCTTGAAGGCTATTAATTTTGATTTTTAGCTGGCTCTCAAGATCATTGTAATGTTTTATTAATAGTCTCATATACCCATAACTAGTCTCTATATTTAGTTTCTGCCACTTGGTCAGCAGTTCCAAAAAAGTGGCTCCGTAAGTGGGCATCTTCAATACTCTTAGCCCTCTCGGCACTATTTTAAAATTCAGACAAGCTTCCATGTGTCTCTGTTGTCATTGGAGATATTTAAGTTGAAAAACTTTATTCTCAATATTTCGTTTAAGGAGTATAGCATTTCCAGGCTGTTTCTATAACCTGTCTTTGCCATGGTGCTCTCTCTCTCTTTTTATTTTTGTACCTACACTTAACTCGTCACCTAGTTGGTCCCTTTTAGAAAAAGACAAGTCTGCTTTCCCCAACAAAAGGAGGTATAACCATTTATGTCTTTTATTAAACACTTCCAAAGCTAAATTCTTAATAAATCTTCTGGTGTACCCTATTTTTTCAAACATGTTTATTAATATTTTACTCTCTTTGTAAAAGACTTCATCATCGGATATCACGCTGGCTAAATGGACAAGTCGTCCTTTCACTAGAGCCCTTTTTTTTGAAAAAAGAGATGCCAACTAGAGAATTGTTACATTGTATTGAAGTAAGTAGGTTTTCTGAAAATAAATTACTCAAATCTCCTCCACTCCTTATTCTTGGTGATCTTAACATCCAAATTAGCCATTTCTACTCCTGAAAAAATCATAGTAAATTTAAGGAAGTTAGTGGTGCCATTAATGTAAGTGAAGAATTCCATCAGTCTATCCTCAGTATCATTCCAAAAAATATATCATCCAAAAACCTGCCATAAAAGGCCCGCGATGCCCTATAGATGGAATTTAAAACATATTCCTGTTCCCAATAGACCACCACCAGACTGGGAAATACAGTAGTGCATGCCACACCCATAACCACCCCTGTCTTTTGGCAGAAAATCTGACCTTCAAAAAGTATACAGTTATTCATCAGTATAATCTCCATCAAGTCCTTCAGTTGCATAATATCCTCATGATTCATGTGGTTACTTTTAAATAAATATTCACAGAACCACTCAAAGCCAACATGGTGTGAGATAAGAGAGTAGAAATATTTAATGTTACAAAAAGTATTTGTTGGTTATATAACGACTCTGTAATTCTAGTTAAAAAATCCCACAAGTCTTTTAAAAGGTGGCCTATATTCTTTTTCTCCCCTTTTAATTTCAAAGCAATAAACTTGGCTAAATAACTGGTCTTAGAAGATTTAATATTTACTATGGGCCTTAATGGTGGATCATGAAGATGTTTGTGTGGTTTTAGAATTTGGAAAATCAAGGGTGTCGTAGGTGTTTTCATTATCAAAAAATTCATATTTCTGTTGAGAAATTTGTCCCTGTGTCAAAAAAAATCATATAACATAGTGTCTATTCTATGATAAGCAATATTTCTTTCATTAATGTATACCTCTTCATAAGTGTCACCATATAGGATGGTTAACATTTTGCCAGTATAATCATGGTAGCTCATCATAACCAGACCCCCTCCCTTATCTGGTTTCATCAATCTGATTCGTCATTTATAATAAGTTGTAAGAGGGTCTTTTCTTGATTAGACAGATTGCTTCCCATTGAATTCCCATTCATCCTTAACACCTTCCTTACATCTTGCTCACATACTTTTTTCTAACAATTGTATATAGGATGTAGTGGGTGGGTTTAAACATATTAGGTCTCCCCAGTCTGTTAGTGTTGAATGCAACATTGCTGTTGGCAAAATATAGACACAGGTTCAGTTTCCTAGAGTACAATTTAAAATCAATTAATACCTCATCAATCTAGCCCTCCTGCCTGGCATGAACACCAGTCCTTTTTCAAAAAGATTGGCCCAATCATTATTAATCACTGCATAACTATAAATGTACATTTTAAAGTCTCCTGAATAATTATAAATAACAGACATACAAAATACAATCGTATGAACTTAAGGCGCAGTATACATTAATTTCTAATGGCAAGCGAAATAAAAAGAGAAAGCATTCACATCAATTATCAAAGGACACCATATGTAAGGACAGTCATCTGGCACTAATTTTGTGGATAGAGATTATAACATCAACATAACTGGCACACAGTTTCAGATTTATTAACTCCATATACCAGTGTGTAATTACAATCACTGAGAGCATGGAATAAGAGGTTACACATGAGGTTACATAACTTCTAGGTCACTAGTAAGATTTGTCTGCATTTAGTTTGATAAACACATAAATAATTAGTATCCGTATGATCAATACAGGAATCTGTTTATGTACTGTATGTAATATATGGAGCCAAGCATCATGGATGTTCTATAAATTTAATAGAGGGAAGGGGAAGGGTATGAAGAGACAAAGGAATGTATGGGAAGTGTGAGACTTGGATGAGTAAAGGATTAAGGAGGAGGACAGCTGGGAGATAGGAGGTAAAATCATAAAAAATGACAAAGCTGTAAGAGGTAATGAAAAACTCAGGAGAGACGGCCAAGAAGGAGGAGTAAGGCAGTGACAAGGGAAAGAATGAGATGAAATGAGGAATGAAAAGGAGGAAAGAGAAGACTGTGAATAAGATGAAACAGAAAGTATCCAAGTCATCGTAAACACAGACACTTGTATTTCAAGGCAGCATTAGAGAAGATGTTTCCATTTATGCATAACTGCAGTGTAAGGACAAGTATCACTAAAATGTCTCTTGATGATATGACTGAATCCCAGTTTGGCAGAGATTTGTCTAATTATCGTGAGCTCTATGTTCCATAACTGTACCATGTAGAAGGGACCTAGAAAAGTCTCCATGCCTGTTACTGCAAGTGTGAATTAGTACAGGATAGGTAATGGAGAAACCTAGGCTACCAGGCTGCAAGTAGCATTATACCACTGAGGTACTTCGATTATAACATGGAACTTGGGGGAATGCTAGTGCTGAAGTTCTAATCTATGCAGCTATGTGCAAGAAAACACTTATATGTAACTAGAATAGGATAATGCACTGAGGCTCACAGCAATAGAACTTTATGTGCATGTAATAACAGGGTAGCTGCAGCTTACTTTCCCAGTTCTCAGAGATATTGAAGGATGGGGAACAATGAAATGTATCTCTAATGAATCGAGGTATGAAAACATTTAAAGGAACCATTCACTTTGACCTCTATTGAATAAAGAATACAGGATGGAGTGGATTTGTACTGGCTCACCTCTTTTCCCACTTTCAGTCACCTCTATATCAGACCATGTATTGGTCTATCATATATTACAGCATCCTATACGAGACAGGAAAACCAGGTATTTATATAATGAAATGGAAGCATTTCTGTCCCTCCAGTCAGCTACTATATGGCACCAACTCTCAAAGAGGTCCACCTCTCCTACTTACTTTCCTTCCATGGGTCTGAGAACCCCCACATCCCTCTTATAAGCTGCAGCAGAATCTTCCTGGGGCAAAAATTAGAGAAGCTAGTATGGTCTTGACCTTTAGTACGCTATAACCAAGTGCTCTGTCCTTAATCTTGGAACTACAGCTACCCTTTCACAGCTCATTTGTCAACTTCCATAACAGAAGGATGGGCTATCTAAGTGTACCACTTCTTTTCCTGATCCCATATAGGCACTGATTCCATCTAGAGTATATGTACCATCTAACAGAAATATATATTTTTAAGTATATAGCTTGGAAATACAAACCCAAATGGGGAAATTGTAGCTTGAGCATAACTGGAATGGAGACATGAGACCTGCAAAAGGAATCAACAGCAACATACTGCAATGGCATTACTCAATATGCCAACATTCTCTCCTCAATAACTTACTCTGTGGATGAAGATGGGTTATTTACGATAAATTTGCATTCTGATATCATGTCATGTTTAAGGTACATAATCTCCTTGAGGTAAATTCTTATTCAGAAATGAAGACATTAAAATGGGAAAATGTCATTTGATTAAAATGTGACATTTTGCAATACCTTTAAAATATAACATAA